>NW_014332838.1:2128519-2173124 GCF_000341935.2 Cephus cinctus
AGGTAGTGTCGGTGGTGGCGGAGGAGGAGGAGGAGGTGGTGGAGGTGGAGAAGGAGGTGGTGGAGGAGGAAGCGGTGTGGATGGTGACGGAGGTAAATACAGTGATTCCGGCGTCGTCGATGGTGACGGTTGCGGCGGTAGGCGTGTTCTTGTAGGTGCAGGATAATTATAACTAGGATAACGAACCGGTGGTGGCTGTGGTTGCGGCGGTTGAGGTGCAGGATAATTATAACTAGGATAACTGACTTGTGGAGTAGGTGTTGGAGTAGGAGTAGAATAGGTATAGGTAGGATATCCTCCTTGTGATGGCGGCGGCTGCGGTAGTGGTGGAGGCGATGGAGGTGGCGGTGGTGGCGGAGCTGGTGCTGGATAATTATAACTAGGATAACGAACTGATGGTGGCTGAGATTGCGGCAGTTGAGGTGCGGGATAATTATAACTAGGATAACTGACTTGTGGAGTAGGTGTTGGAGTAGAAGTAGAATAGCTATAGGTAGGATATCCTCTTTGTAATGGTGGAGGCTGCGGTGGTGGTGGAGGTGATGGAGGTCGAGGTGATGGAGGTGGCGGTGGTGGAGGTGGCCGTGGTGGCGGGGCTGGTGCTGGATAATTATAACTAGGATAACTAACCGGTGGTGGTTGTGGCTGGAGGGGTTGGGGTACGGGATAGTTATAACTGGGATAACTGACTTGTGGTGGAGGTTGTGGGGCAGGCGTTGGAGTAGGAGCAGAATAGCTATAGCTAGGATATCCTCCTTGTAATGGCGGCTGCGGTGGTGGTGAAGATGATGGAGGTGGCGGAGCTGGTGCTGGATAATTATAACTGGGAGCAGGATAATTATAATTGGGATAAGTTCCAGCAGGAGGTGCTGATTGTGAACGGGAATTATAACTGGGATAACCAGTCGCCGCAGAGGACGCAGCTGTACCGGTAGATGCAGAACTAGCATAAGCTGAAGCTGCGTAATTAGGTGACGTCACAATCACATTTTCCTGTCGCTTTGGAGCTGGCAATGAAAAGGCAACCTTTGGCTTGTCGTAAAAGTATCCAGCCTGCCTCACGACACGTAACGAAAGTCCAGTGGCACAGTTGATCAATATTAGCGCCTCCAACTAAAACAAACAACAAATAAGCGCCAGAAAAATATGCACTGGCGACAACGAACTTACCCATTGCAATGGCTGCATAATATCCTCGTGTATAACGTAGGGCCACCATGTTGACGTTGCTTTTATACCAGTTTTTCACTTTTCATCAACTCTCCTGAAAACCGCACGCCTAATGGCATTCCATTAATTCTTATTATCAAGCCGCCAGACTTGACTCAGTATTACCCAAGAATACTGTACAATTTCACTGATTGCATCAAGTCATCCTCCTGCAATTCTCCAGAGAATTGGTGGTGACAGAACTTTACCTAGTGCATTCTATCCAGCCACAGGACTGCCTGCCGTGAGGTAACCATGTTACATGTCTCTTCGTGAAGTCCCAATAAACTGCAATGAAATTTTCGTGCAAGGAACACTCTATCTAGGAAAAACAATTGATTTCACGGTGCATTTCCTCCAAATGCACTTTTCGCCAGATTCATTGCCTACGTTACAAATCGTGCAGAAAGGAAGGCCATTACTCTGCACGGACTACCACGCGTACAGTTTGCACCACCAGTCTCCAATCTATGTCTAGAAGTCTAGAAATATATTTGAATTCCCAAAGGGAACACGCAACTTCAAGTTCAGGGGTAAAGTACAACGAATAAACGTGTTTCCCGGTACGTGACTTTCTGCCGATGGTAGCAATGAAGTTGCAATTGCAACTCGTGGACATTGGATATTTCTAACTGCGTATCTATACGACTGCATCAAGATGGCGGCTATCGCGCTTGACTGTCGGGTACATCGAAATATATTTCTTTTGCATTGATACTCGGCAAACGGCATGTGCACCTACAAGAAGAAGAGAAGTACGAGGATACACGCGATCGCGGTTAAGTATACCTAGGGATAAGAAAATGAAGGTAAATGAAAAAAAATAAAAAAAAATAAAAAAAAAAGCGAAGGCATAAAAGAAAACGAGAAAGCAGAAAAGAATGCCTGTTACACGTTCCTCTCGCAGTTACATCCCCTGATTGATGTGGAAAGTAACGCGGAGGCGATAGTTAGGAAAGTGACAGAGCAGTTACGCGCAGCGTCTCCTCTAACAGGCATCTCAGAATCTTAGCCTGGCAAGTCTAATTGGTTTAATTTACTTAATGGCGGAATTACCCAAGCTCTTCTCAGAACGTTGCAGCTCAGCAAGTACGGCTCGTTAAACGGTCTCGTGTCTCTTGATAGTCGGAAAGCACCATCGCGTCCTTAAAGCCATCAAATACGTGGAATCTAATATGTCATTCGTCAAGATGGGGTCTTATGAAAATGGGTCCAGAAAAGATGATGGGATCACCTGGACCTACGCGCTGGACAAAGATAGATGCTTATACATGCGATATAAAGGATATAAAGTGGAAGAGAAGAAGCAGTGAGAGAACCTGACAATGAGAGAAGTCTGCGAGCAGGTGACTGAACCGTTTCTCCACTTTCTGGCTGCCTACCACTTCACTTTGTGGTGCAAACTTTACGTAGTCTGCAATCATTGGCACGAGAGCTAAAAGTCGAAGACTCGGCGCGAGATCACGCGAGCCGCCATTATCCGCCTAACTGGAGTTACATATACCAGATGGTGAAGTCATGCCTCGAGACAGTTCTCTCTATTTTGGCTTTACGGTGCAAATCTTGAAGCCTTGAACCTGAAACCAGATTCCGACGAAGACAGAAAGTGTAGAAAGACGATTGCTCAGTTTTCGGTATGAATAAATAATAAAAAATAAAATATCAGAAATAGCATAATTCACTCGTAATCTGAGGTCATCATCCCTTTCGATTGCCCTGAAGTTACTTGTAAGATCTATAATTCGTTCTGCATATTTTTTCCAAAGAACGCATCTGAGTGCAAGGTTATATCGAGTTACGATGAATGAATAAAGAGACTCTTTGGAGTAAACGAAAGATCTGGAACAATCGAGATGGAGAAGAACAACGTCCTATTTGCAGAGACCATAACCGAGAGCAGTTGCACGCCAGATGCTCGGTATGGTTTTAGCGAGGTCGTCCAAGAGGTCGTTGCGTAAGAGTACTGACTCTCCTGAAGCCTTGAACCCCATTTCAGGACGTGAAGTGGACGACGTTTGAAAATGTCACTTCAGCAAAGAACAGTGGGTACTAAAGGGAAGGGTAGGTAATAGGGAATGAAAAAAAAAGATCAAGTAGCACTAGAACGTCCAGTTTTTGTCCGGGAAGACTTAGTTCAGGTAACATTCTCACATCACGACGCGACCCTATCCCATCTTCTGCTCTACTAAAGTGGAAGTCAAGTGAATCAGGCGTAATACACTGTAATCATAGGTTAGTCAACCTGAATCTAACCATTATTGTCCATTTTTATTGGTCAATTTATGCGTAAGGGATACGTAACGACATACCGTATCCTGACCGCAGGGACGATCAATTTCGAATTGCCCTTCCTTACTGGCAACCTCAGTTACCACTTACATGTCTACTCTAGTCCTGATGGACGCTCCTTTGCTCCTTCGCACTTGCTTCGTCTCGCTATTCTAAAGCCAATGGGGATATCTGCCTATATGTATATTCCATCCAACCGATCGTCCTTCCGAACAATTTCGAACGCTCTTGTCACTCTTCGTTGATTACGCGAGACTCTACCCAGACTACTTTTCTATTCGGATGATTAATCGCTATAGATATACCTTGAACTGTTTTTCTAACAAAGGAAGATTGGCACTGTACCTATCTGCCATACCCGATTTACAGGATGGATCGGATTAATTTTTCTACGGTCTATAAGGCACCGTAGGATTCTCTGAATGCGATGGAATGTTCAGTTACACGATGTCGTACTTATTTATACCCAATTGACTGTATAAAAAACGAAGAACCGCTTTTTCATCAATTTTCCAAGGAGTTTTATATCCTGTAAATAGCATCAGGGGGAAGCGTTCTGTTAAAGTGCGTACCGTTGCGTGGGTAGTGAACACGATCAGGAACGTATCTACACGGTGTCCATTCAGCCTATCGTTTAGCTGACAGTCGAATAAATGTCTACACGTTTCGTACGATGGATAATCCTGAGGCTAAACACATAAAAAAAGATCGTTTGACTTCGCTGGAATGTGGATCAAGGTTTTGCGAGGAATCGGAAACTGCACGTTCTACTCGTTACGAAAGGTTCGACGATTAGCCGTGAATCAGAGCAACAAGGCGATCAATAACTTTTAACGGAAACGATTCGAGTCTTGGATATCCCGTGGTAATTACTGGTTACGATAACCAGCTACTTGATACTGTTTATATTTTTATTTTTTAAAAACAAAAAATATCACACGTGTCTCAAGTCGATTCGTTACGTGAGATTACTAGTTACCTTTGGACTTACATCTCATGTGTCTTTATTTTACGTATGAAGAATACGGCGCAACGTGTACACAGTGAAATTATGAAAACATGGAATTATAAAATGCTTTGTATCGACATATTATGATACGACGGGGAGTCCGGTTGGCCATGAAAGAATAAGACAGGAAACATAATTCCAAGAAACGTCATCAATCCAGGATACCTTTGAATGCCTAGTGATTGTTGTAGCAGGTGACATATTATCCTTCCGAACCATCCGAGTATCTAATGTAACAGTTGGTAATACTCGTAAGTACAATCGGTAAAGTAGAGAGGGGGACATTTATTTATTAACGTAAAATGTGTTTTTCGTGACAAAGAAGGAAATTTATCTTCTCAGGACTTTAGCGATCATCGACCGCGCGGATTACTTTCGAAAAAGCAATATAAAATGTTTTAATGGCCGCCAACAATAATAACTCAGTTAAGGCGTACCTTTCATGGGGGCCAGTTACTGCCGTTTAATTATTTTATTGCGAGAGTGAAGACCAATTTGCACATTTCACCGTGACCATTCTCTTCCCCGACAACCCACGTTTCCTCCGTCGTCCCTCGTCCAGCAACTCTCCTCTCGCCACAAAGCTTCCCGTGGAAAAAAACTTTTCATTTTTCTACCATCACCCGCGGCCGCCCACCGCCGACGATCAATTAGACACGCCAACAGTGTGAACGCGCCAAGTGAAAACTTCATTACCCCTTAGCGCATTCCTAATGTTCCTTAAACCGTTTAAGATACGCCGAAGGCTGAACAATGCTTCACCACCGGATACGCGTAATCCGCGCTACGAACAACGTCACGCCGGCAGCGCAGTTTCAACGAAACGTAACGCTTTCCCAGCTAGGTTCACGGTGTAGCGTCAAACGTCCTACACGTTTATATCCCACGTAAGCTCGAAATGAGTACGTATGATCTCGCATAACAGGTGTACTTTTATATACATTATAAAATTATGGTGTCAACAAGAAAGTGCTTTGTGTGCATGGAGATAAAGACAAGGCGAGTACACACAGATAAGGAGAATTTTAATGGTTACCACCGGAGTGTACATTCCTAGGGTTAGGGGAACTAACGTGGGGTTACGGAAGGGATGTATATCTGTATACATCTAGGGTTGCCTGAGGATAAAAAGAAGCACAGTCGAATGTGGGGTCGTTCATTGAGGATTTGTAAAAGGAATAAAAGGGTCATCATTCTATTAATCGATGATGCTGCGCTAAGGGCAATTAACGGGGTAGCGAGTAGGAGCCAAATGAGTAAACATGTGGCATTAAGTTTTCAGTGGCGTAGAGAGAGGGCACGGGACATGACGAACGCAGGGCTACAGCGAGGTGCGGGCAGTCTGCGCACAGACATCGATCGAAAGCCACCTCACGCTCCATTCTCTCTTCGAATCCCGGTGTTTTCATTCGATTTCTACCGAGTGAACTACCCTTTCTTGTCGGTGGAAAACGTTCTACCGTTTAACGAGTGTATCACGAAGACGTCTGAGTTCGTCGGATCAAGTGACACTGTGTTTATACTTTGATTTTATTAAGAATATTTAAAGGACTGGAGATACGACTTGAAGTTCTGAGTTCACGAGTTCACTGGCTGCTACAACGCATCACGGCACTGAAAGCATCATCGAATTTGTCAATCAAAAGGATAATGGCGAGGTGGTAATCTCGCGATTTTTATCGGTAAGTGATACTTTGGTAATATACATCGCAGGACGCGTGTCATTCGAGTAGAATCAGATTGAGAACTGAATTATTTGATCCGTTTCTTCCATGATGGGGACTAAGTTTGAAATTATTGTTTTTATATATTTATTGTTTATTAATGGTAATAATATAGTCTGATATGTGTATCAATAGTGAGTTTTGTGATTTGGAATTAGTTAATTTGATTAACGTTTATGTCAGCTTGAGTCAAGGTGTACAGGCTTCGAGTTTAGGAGGTTATAGCCATTACTCGGCCATGTGCGGATTTGTTGCTAATGGTGAAATCACTTTGTTTTTGCTCCTTGGTACTGTAAACAAACGGGTAAACCGACCATTCACTTGAAATACAGTAGTCAGGCCGATTTATTATACGTTTAACTGAGCGGAGGCTACTCGGACGCCGCGTATACTTGACAGTGCGCAGTCTTGTTCCTTTTGAATACTTTATTTCGACGAGTCGAAAATGGCGAGACGTGTCGAGATCGGGAGATAGATACATCTCATATTTCTTTCGGGGTGCTCTTGGACATCTTTCTCTTGTTAGTCACGGCGAAATACGATTTCACTGTCATCCACCGTTCCTTCGCTGTCTCAAAGTAAATCAGAAGTGGAATCTGGACGTGTGGCGAGTGTTTACGTCGGGCTCGTGTTCCGCTTGCATTTCCATTTCGTCTGCTTCTTCCTCTTCATTTTTGGATTTGTTTGTGTATCTTCTGTTGAGAGTACGAAACTTAATGGTAGAAAAAGAAAAGGAATACTTGACGTACCAGTGCGAAGCTGTGAGGATTGCAAAATGTAAAAATAACATTTGAAAAAATACGTTGGTATTTTCATGAAATTATGAAAGTCTTAAAAAAGAGACGGGTCCTCCCATCCCGATAAAGGGGATGCCACAGTCGATAAAGCCTTGGTCGAAAATTTCGAGTGTACAGTCATGAGTTGGATTAAAAAAAAATTAAAAAATACCCCCTTCGTCGTAAATCATACGCGAAATACAATAATACAGAGGCGCGCCATAAACCAAATCGCATTGGTTGACCTCGGTCGAACCTGGCTTTTGTATGACATTTTTTCGTTTATTTAACGTACATCGGTCGGTTTTAAATGGCTCTTGGAATTTTCAAGGTTCGTGGACGGACGGGTTAGACAAGAAGATCCTGTCACCATAGGGTGGCCTTGTGCAGCACAAAATAATCATATAACATGCCTGACTGCATAGCTGCATACTATATAACGCCATCTCGTCTTTATGAGACTGCGGCCCGTACCGTGGCTCGTTAATAAGTTTCGGTTGGGCCCAGGACCCATCGAGAGTGATGCCATTATTATCCAAGAGTACGAACTTTTTCCTCTGTCTAAATCGGTCGACCAAAATTACGGTTATATTTTACTCATTGAATTCCACTACCTTTCAGTGCTTACTCTCCCACGCTCTCATACGTATCGAATATTCGCGCATATATTAGCATTAGCTCAGCTATATCATACAGGCATATATCTGTACCCAGGTAATACAGGTATACCCACAGATAAACCAATTGACAAACGGTAGAAAAATCTTCATACTCCTCCATGCAAATAATATACCTATCTCTGTTATTCCATTCAAAAGTATCAAATTCTCCATCAATATTACCTGACAACACCATTGATTTATGATAACGGATACGTACTCCTGCAAAAATTTACTGTCCTGGTACTCGCCATTACTACCTAGAACAGGACGAATCCTCAAGAGTCGTTCGCAACGACGCGACTCTCCCACTCTGACTAAACTTCTCTCCGAACAGTCAATCTCTTTCGCTCGCTCTCTCGCGGCACGTCGATGCCCGCCTCCAAACGGACGATATTTTTCTCCACGTGCACGCAATGTGCCAGTAACTAGTTGTTCGAGCGATGCTGCATTCCTGCAATAACATTAAAGTCCGACAATATTCACATCGTCCAGTCAGCCATAATTTCACCCCGCTAGACGTATCGACGCGCAACTGGCAAACTTGTATCTCGTACAATGGTTCCGTAGTGGGTATATGCTTTTCACCGAGTAAAGATTCTCATCCGATCGGATGACATAAATTCATCGTGGTTTTATCTACAAATTAACATTTACCTGCGAGAAGGATGAGATCGCCCTGATTCCGGTATCGAGCGCGATGCGGTGGACTTTAACGCCCCTTCGAGACATCGAACAGCCGCATCGTTTCCCTCACTCCCATCAGCAATGTAACCCACCACTGGAGCCTCTTACTTCCGCTCTCTCTTTCCCTCCCTATCTCGCCGTCTATTAGGCACCCTCACTTGCCATCCCCCTCCCCCCCACATACACCCTCAGGCACCTCCTTTTCTTTTTACTCTCTAAAATCCTGTTTTCGGCTTTACAAAGAAAGCTCTGTACCACCTTGAAGTCTCTTTGCATATGCACCCTTATAGAGAGATTCTTGGACCATTTGACTTTATTATATGTGACTTTTATGTAACTTGTTCTTTAATTGGACTCAGAGCCAATTAGTTTTTCCACTCAGGGATAGTTGATTAGTACAATGTTTATTTGTATAAGGGTATTCAAATGTTGAATTGTGCAACGATAAGGTTAACTTTATAAAAGCTCCAGTTACCAGAGATAAGTCATTCTTGAATGGCGACACCGACATTTCGCGCTTTTCAGTAGTTGAACAATACTTTCCCCATGTAGGTACATACCTGACCCTCGAGCTTGAGAGAACAATGACCCATGACGGGGACCTTTCTCTACTCGCGTTCGTGGTAACAATTCACACTTTTACCCCCAGAGAAAAGTCACGATTCCTGTTCCACTTTCGCGATAATCGCACACTGACTGTATTGTCCGACGAGTGGTGTCCGGGTTATCGAAAAATGTTAATGCCAAGACCTAAGTTATTTTTCAACGCACGATAAATTACGATCGCTGTAAAAGTATCGGAAGTTACGTGCACAGTGGGTATGATTAATTTCATAATTTCATTGACTTTCTACGATCTGAGTGATTCGAACGATCACTTGAAAATTTTTCACATTTCTACATTTATTTACTAGCATGTAAGCAGCCCTTAGGGAGAATGATGGTCATTAGAAATTGAGTTAGTTCATTATTAGTCCTATCATTGAGTACCTCGAATATATTTCGAAGTCTAACAGCCATAAGGGGTCGTTGATGAAAGACTCAGCCTTTCTTTTTCTTTCTTTTCAATTCCAGAATGGCAGGACGGCGTACAATTACCCAGAAAAAGGATCGAAATCTCAGGATCTAGGTAGCCGAACGGTACTTAATGCAGGATAGTCTTGCATAGATTTATTTTCTATGCGGCTAATTACCCTCCTTATCGTGCGTCTTGATCCGCAATTTACCTTCAAACCACCTAGAGTCCATCTTCCTGCGCGTAGGAGAGTGTTGTTTCCGGTAGTCGTCTCCTGGACAGGTTATCGATGTCATTGACTCCCTGTGGTAGAAACTGAAGAAAATGAAATAAGAATAACCCAAGAGTCATATTAATGCCCACACAAAATGAAATTATTATCTGCTTCCAATTAACCCAAAATGAGTCCCTATCCGCCTACCTATACATCCCATCTATAATGATCTATTAATAGCATTCCTCGTTAATGGTCGTGACGATAATTCAAGCACCGTTATTCCCGTAGACCTAGTTGTGGGGAAAAAGCAGAATTTGAGCCAAAGACATTTCGTAGCATCCAACGAGCATTAGGATTAACGCTGTTAAGATCGCAGGTACCATCGGAATCTAACTTGGAAGCGACTCGGTCCAGTGAAGATTCCCAAAGGCACGAAGCGTATCCAGAACCTATTAAACCCATCTCTACCTGAGCCTAAAACAATACACGAACGTGGCGCAAGATGTATTATCTAGAATGAGGAAGACCTCTCGAAGGAAGCAGAGAATGACAAGAGTTCAGTCAGCATCTCTTCGTACAAGATCTGGTACAGACTTGTGCCACGAGCCTATAAATTAACAAGACGAAGACGAAGCCACGTCGTATTATCAGCCCGTCGCCATCGTCCCTCATTCAACACGTTTCTAGGTTGATCCGCTCGAGATGATCTCGAGTCCTTCGCTTCTACTCGAAACTCACCACCGAGGAACAACGAAACGATAGCCAAGCGAAAGCGATACCGTGCGAAAGATTCGATCGGCGCTCACGTCGAAAACTGCATTCCACCTCACGACTGTCCTACCTCGCAATGATCGTAGCGCGATCCGAAAGGAGCTTTCTGGGATAAGCGAGACCGGGACGTGTTGTGCAGCGAGACAGTACCAGAGAGGATACGACTCGTCACACTTCGCCCGACTGGAAATACGCGCACACGTGCTTACTGGGTATAGAGTCCAGATTCTAGAGGAGCAAACCGCAGGATCTCGTGCACCGTTGCTCGCCAACGCTTGGCGAATGTTCCTTTCAGTGAATGCTCGTCCTGCGGAAAGGAGCCTTCGAGAGCTTCCATCTCGTCGATATGTATACCAGGGGCAATATGAGTATATACATACGTATATTTCGTGTACAGAGAGAAGAGCAGGGTACCGTTGCTGAATGCGTCTAATGTTTTGTGGTCAGGTTCATAAAGTAATTTTTGCCCCTATAGAAGATCTGTTGAGATATATGGCAAGGTATTCTGCGCTTTACTTGCGGACGAATATCTGTAGGATGAAAATAATTTTTTTTTATTATAGTCAAAGTACAGATAATTTATAAATTTTTTTTACAGTAACAATGGAACTGTAAGATGGTCGAGTCGGTGAAGATGATCTTCGGTCCATTTGTTGCTCGTGGACTATGTATGCCTAGAGACGCGTCTAGGAAATTATATTTTGTTAGACTCGAGATGTTTTCGATTGAATTCGGATGTGAAGTATTGCTTATGTATTTAGCCAAGTAATCCGTGTGACTGCTGTCGTATCTTATTAGTGCATCTGCACTGGATATAACGTATACGTGGTTTGCGTGTAGTATATAGTGTGTCCGTTTTAATCGGGATTTATTTGAGTTAATCCCGAGGGCAATGGCACCGCGTCGCTCTCTCCTGGTTATAAAGGGACTCTGAATCGATAATGCCAATTCCGCGAGCGTGATGTTTTATTCAAGGGAAATTGATCTTGCCCAAGAGTTCCGTACGACTGTTCGGTTACCGGTGCGCTTTATTTGCACCAGGTTATATCACAGGTGTTATCTTACGCTGACCGTACACAGCGCACAGCACATGGGATATCGGATGTTGCCGCGGCATAAGGGCAACGTTAGAAAGGACCGAATTACACGAGGAATATTTTGTGCCTTTTTCGTTTTTGTTTTTCAACCTTTTTTTGTACCCCTACCAATTTCAATTCCCTTCCTGTCTAGACAGAGGACCGTTTACGTGAGTTCGTATAACGGTGCGCTTTGTAACGCCAAGCGCCGTATGCTACACGCTTCTCTGTGCTTCGTGAAGCCTTTTGCATCAACGACAGGAATTAGAATTGGAAGTCGTTAGTCTTTATATACATTGAATAGAATTCCTAGCTAATGACCCAGTGAGATCGCGGCCCGTCACTTTCGTTGATCGTTGCTTTTCGAAAGACACCGTTTTTCAATTGTTCAAGTATAGAGTGAACAGTTTTAATAACAGCAGGTTAGGATTAGCCAATCAGAGGATGCCAAGAAATATATTGAAAGGTAACGTCCGAAAATCATGGGGTTCTTTTTTCCCTACGAAATATCGGCTTTCGGGTTTTTCGGGACGCCGATCGATCTTTCTATAGTGAACTGTACCTTTTGTCTTTTCTCTCCTCGGTAGTGTCTTTAAGCTTCTCTTAAATCAAGAATATATATATATATATATAGGTAGAGCGAAAGATAACGAGAGAGAGCAAGAACAAGGAGGAAGGACGTGGCATCCAAGTGGCGAACAAAATCACGATGGAAAGTGGATCTGGAAAGGCCAGAGATTCCTTATCGGCCGAGCTGCGTGCGTGCGCGGGTCGCGTTATTGTTTGTTGCGGTGAAACTGAAGGAAATAATCGTATAAGGCTGGGATGCGCGGACCTTAGATGGTTTGAAACACAGTGGCAGCCTGCTGGGCCAGCCTCGAGAGTCTAGGCAAAAACTAGGATAGGCCTAGATGGCTCTCGCTGGTAGCTCCACGAGCTACGGAGACATAGTAGAGATACCGAGGAGAGAGACGGAGAGGCGCGTTTGTAAAAGTCTAACCAAGAGGGGAGAACCGAGAGAAGATAGCGGCTGAGTATATATTCAGCTTAGCGGCCGGACAGTGCACTGAACTTGGCAAGAAATCCAAGGTTGCATGGCTTAATGATCTAGTTTCTTCGTCAAAGATATGATTCACCATTATACATTCAGCGTGGATGTTATCCCGCTTCTCCTATCCACTTCGCTGACCCCCGATGCTTCCAACGTAGTGCCTAATAGTGCGTCCTGGCCACTTTTGAAAGAGGCCTCAGCCGGCCCTCGTGCTACTCTTCGCGAAGACGACGCGATACGTCGTCATTTTTTGACTCCCACGACCAAGCTACGATTTCTTCAGCACTAGGAACGTCCTCGCTTCTTCGAGTTTATTGTCATCGATCGACCTTCTCGCGGATGAATTCGGCGGGAAACTCGAGCGAATTCAAACGTCACCACGTAACACGATCACGTTCGATGCTTCCAGGTATCCTGTTGTTCTTACTACGTGTCGTAGTTTTGACGGTTGAACGTGTTGGAAATTCATTGGTATCACCTCTGGTACCACCGAATGGTACCAAGCCTCTTGGAATACATTGTCGACGACCACGTATGCGAGAATAATAGCCGTGAACCGACTTTGAAAGGGTCTCGGTGGTGCCTCCCGAGGATCCGTGGAAGGTGAGGTGTCTTTTCTCTGCCGGGTTCTGTTTAGCGTTAGAAGCATATACCGACAAGGCTGCCTGGAGGACGCGTGCAGGAAATGCCAAGCCCTTCGGAATGCAGTTAACACTTGTAAGCGTACAAACAAACAAAATGCATTCTAATGCAACGCATACAAGAGGCCCCGTCCGTGGCCCTACGACCATGCTTTGTGTAGGACGTAGCGAGGCGCGCCAGGCGGAAAGAAGACCCCTCTCGACGTGATCTGCCTCTCGATGCGAATTCTAAGCCTCAAGGCTGATGGCCTCCAGCCCCGGGGCTTCTGAAACCTACTACGGGAGTACCTTACCAAGGGGCGATAATCTCTTCGGAACCCTCGTGATCGTATTGACGTTTCTTGGCTGAATCGATTTTATTACTCCTGTTTTTATTGTAGCCTGGTACGGGTGCTTTTGGGAGAAAGCTAAATCCCTTACGGAGATATCTCGAGAACGTCCTGGTATATGCATCCTTGAAGGCACCACGTGGAACACGTTGCATCATCTACTCGGACGGACCTCGTGCGAGTCGCGAGAAAAACTAGGAGAAGCAGATGTGCCACAGTATTTTTCTTGGAGGCTTGCTGAACCTGCATACACCAGTGCACTGTACTCTTAAGGCGATACGCTTACGCTATTGGCGCTGTTCTCCTTCCTGATGCATTTCTCACCTCCTCTGGACTCCACTCGATTTGCACCTGTACTTAGGTGCCTATGCACCTGTAACGTTCTCCGTAGCCTTTAGTATATAACGTCCTGGATGGACGTGGAAGTATTCGTATCTATCAGGTATGATGCCTCGATCCAAGAATTACAGTACAATTATATGCATACCTGGTATTTTCCTTGGTCGGAGCGACTCTCTTTTCACGATTTACTCTAGCGAAAAAGGAAGTGTTGTTTCATACCGACCTGGACAAACTACCTTTTCAAGTAACGTGAGGTACCGTACGACGTAACATCTGTCCACTCTCTGGACAAGTATGTATCTTCGTATCTTACGTGCATCGGTATCAGATCGTTTGAGAAGTGACCGGTCGGTAGACGATTGCCAAGAGGCACCGGGTCCATTTTGGTTCTTAAGTCGGCAAGGATTGCTGCAACAGAAACTTTTGAACTGGATTCGTAGTCCCGCAAGTTAAACGAGTGAATTAGGGGAGTTCGAGGTGACCCGATAAAAAAGAACATACCGGCGCGTGCCGGCTGACCCCTCGGGTTATCTTCATCTTTACCACGTGCGGTGCGACAGGTAGGTAGGCAGTTGTCGAAAGATCAAGAATGTCAGGAGAAGCGGAACCTACGGTCTATTATGACAAACCGGTAGTATTCTAACATCGCCGTAGACTATTAGGTACAGAGCGATTGTCGGGGGGCCGCCTGGGCACGATCACGACTTTCCATATTCTATGGGACATTCGATCGCTTACTTTTGCTGACCTTCTTTCGCGAGCAACGTGCACCGTGCCTCTTGGATTATTAATTGCATTGTTGAGACGCATTAGAGTCTATGGTATTTGCTACCGCATTGCGTTGTCAAGACACATGGGTATTAAAGTCACAGTAAAACACGTGATTGCCATAGGGTCTATATACGGGGAAATAATATATAGACGTAAAAAAATTTATATATACATATATATTCCAAGCATATAACACTCGTCACTACGTTATACCATAGTAACGTTAACCTCGATATATGGAAAGAAGGAATTTTCTCTTGCTCCAAATAGGCATACGTACGTTTTCACCGATATAATCAAATTAATTATACGGTTATATATACGCGTTCGATAACGGGTTCGACTATTACCGTAGATTATTTTAAGTAAATGCTTTCCTCGTCTTTATTTATATCAATGAATCATAGCAGGTAGATTGCGTCTTTTACTCTATACCGAGCACGTTAACAGAATCTTATCCGATCTCGAAAGCGAGTCCGACGGTCTAACCAGATAGAGACGCCGGTTGGGATTTAAGTGGATATAAGATTCGGAAGAAAAAAAATACCCGAGGCTACTTTCCTAGGGAGTCTTCTGGTGGGCGTTACAGGAATCGAACCTGGAGTTGAACAGGTGCACGAATTGGTCCACGGTCGAGAGTGGCTTCTCAGGCCTCGGCGTCTTACGTCCTTGGCTCTCGCTCTTACGGATGATCCCAGCATCCTCCTCGGGGAGTCTAATTCTTAGTGCGAGCAAAAACTTTAATCGGTCGCTTCCTTTGCATGCGGACGTTCCTGGCGTTCGTGAGCGGAGAAAATATAGCCCCAAGGGGGCTCGGCTACGCCTGGTAGATTACCTTAGAGCGGCTAATCTTATATCCAGTAGCAGGATCGTCTGAATTCATTTAGGCTGTGGGCATAGGGCATCCATAGTCGAGCTTAGGCCAGACTGGCCATCTTGGATTACAGTGCAGAATATACGTGTATACCTATACGTATAGAAGGAGGACGACTGGCCCAGCTCATTTCGCATTCTGCAGCGAGCTAGTCAGCGGCTAACTATAAGAGGAGCTAACTATAACCCGAAGTCCCTACCCCCGGCTGCTATTTCCAGCAGCAGGCGTTTGTCGCACTGCCAAAGGCCTCCTCTCGTCTTCCTCGCCCTGGCCCTCCCTACTCTCCCCTCCGCCGCCAAGTCCTACCCCACTCGCGGTGCGTTCCTTTGCGTTCGTTCGCGTAAAGAACGCAACGGCGCGCGTTCCGGTCCAGTGGCTGGACAGAAAAGTTCATTTTTCATTGGCGCTTCTGCGTACTTGCGTATATACGCATATATGCACAGGGTGACTCCACTCTTAAACTGCTTAACGTGAATCGGTACAAGGGGTCAGTGCACGGTACGTTCGGAGGACCTATTTTCACCGACATCTAGTCAGAAGCTTATTCGTGAAATTCCATTTCGAATTATTCGACGACTTTAGATCTTTTTCGTTCACGAACGCAGCCTCTTGATATTCTTGGTATTTATATTTATTGTAATCATTTATAGGGTGGTGGAAGATTTTAGGTTTCGTACTCGATATCCGTATTGGATACTTTTGGGTACTTTGGTACCATAGTCTGGTCATTTATATTTTATTTTCAGACTCCCTCGGGAGCCTTTGGTATTTTACGAATGCACGAGGAAGACTTCTAGGTTAGGTCTTTCGGACTCTGTTGATCCTATGGGAAAAGTGTCTATATGGAATCGCACTTCCCTCGCTTTTCTTACGGACGCGCTACGCGATTCAAGGCAGTCCTTAAAGCCCTTCGGTTTGATTTTTACGAAGTGCCCCTCCTCGACGTCTCCACTCGCGGACGAGTGAAAGTATACGGAATTCTTGCGGCCAGTTTGGACTTACGGCGCGAGCCAGCTCAAAGTTATGCAATTCATTGGCAACAGGTGTATTACCTATGTAATAAAGTCCGACGCAAAGATTAAGGTTCGTTCACACTTCGTAAATAGAGGAGCAGTACGTTCCACTGGATTCGATGGTGAAAATTTTCTATGAAGATGATATACACACGTGATAGTATAGTCTATAATATTCGTGATGAAAGTTACTCCATTAACGTGCAGTGACTAAGGTATTAATTGTACGTAAATCCATTATCGCTCTTTCGTGAACTAAACTTGAGGCCTATAAAGTGTCTGGCACGCGATCAACTTTACCTCCGAGAATGAACCTCTCTCTTGGCTCGGGCTGTACCTCGGGCGCACTTTCGACACGCCAGCGGGCCGTTTAATGTTAATGAAAAAAAGGACAGATTTGTCCAGAGCGATTTTAGTTCTCGTTAGTCTCTGTCCAGCAGTCGTAGATAAGGTGGGTATACGTATAATGTTCACGAAAGAAAAACGACCGGAGCGCCGCGTTCGGTTCCCGTGCGTACCAACGTGCGTTCCTAGCTATGAACTTTCTATGGCCTCCATTATCAGTGTAATTAAATGAATTTCGTTTCTCGTTTAAATTTCAATTGAGAAATATCTCGGAGATGAAATCTTCCTTGCGGATCGGTATACTTACGTGCTGAGACTCGTAACTCGTACGGGGCACGCGCGTTACGTGAAGCCGTGCAATTCTTCGGACGGATAAAAATTATTCCATGGCTATGCAGTTCCTATGCACCGAGACTTTCTCCAGCCTGGGGCGTAGGTACCTACTGTAGTTGCGCTGTGATATTCACAATGCTGTGCAAATAGGTATCAACTTGGTACCTATGTCTATACTTGGATCTAATCGTGGCCTTATGTCACGACGAGGGACAACCCTCTTTGGGTAGGTCTATTATACTTGTATGAAATGTTGGGTAACATAAATCTAGGGGCGGGTACTCATTAGTTCGTACTCCTTGCGACAGGTGTGCGAGCACAAATGGAACTTGAATGGATTTTGCCTTTGCAGGTATCTCAATCTTCGCAATTATACGTATACCTGAATAATAATAATAATAATTTGGTGTTTTTTGCAGAACGATCCGTTACGAATATATATATATATATATATATATATATATATATATAAGGATGTGCATATATCTTTCATATATGATTTTTCATTCTTATTTATCTTATTGGGACTCCCTTCGTCTGACAGACATTTCACTGGGTGTCTTTCATTTGTGTCCGTTTGTATTTCGTATTCTTGTTATACACGCGTGGGTCAGTATACTCGTACCAGTTATGGTACTTTTTATGTATTAAGGAGTAGCCTCTTACGGGTGTAGATCATATCTACGCGACAGATACTTCTTGAATGAATTAATAAATTTGATTAATAGTCCCTTTTTTTTTAAAAAAAAAAAAGAATTTACTATTTTTTTCACGATATCAAGGCAAACCGGAATTTATATTTGAAACAATTTCGTTTAGTCAGACACACCAATCGCAATGTTAAAGAAAGAGAGAAAATAATTTCGTGGAACAATCGATCTTTGAAAATTTCCCATTTAAAAGTTTAAGGATCGTCTCCTCTACGGTACAACGTGATTTGCATGCTCAGCATGGTAGACGCTATAGATTGTATGGGTTTACCTCCGATTTCCAAGATTCGCAACAGGTGCGTGATGGAGTTCTTATGCTCCGGCAATTGACTCATGAAATCATAATCATAAGGACACGTCCTCGCGCATTGCCACGCGAATGAAAGAAAGAGAGAAAAAAAAAGGTAGCATTATACACGCATGCTCCCCACCTTACCGATTCTTAAGACCTTGGCAAGGGAAAATGAATCGCGAGTGGCCTTCATCTCGGCTATAGAAGTTAATTGCTGTACGCGTAGCCATTCGAATATAATCGTCCTATCGTTATAGTACTGTTACACGAGATGTTTTGTCGCTAGACCTCGTATACACTGCAAATATCCGTCCCGACGACGAGTGTCACTCTAGACTATCGCGCTGCACGATCCGACCCTACCAGGTAATAAAACATTGCAAACAAGCCAAACGTCTCTGATAACGTTCATTCAGTCGATGGATCAAAAGCGAAAGACACACCGTTTTGATAAGTGTACACACATAGAAAACGAATTAGGATTCATACGTTAAACAATCATATTCCCATTATTGCACCAACTTTCACGCAATTATCAGAAAAGTGTCACATTAGGTATATAGGATCTTACGTGATCATCAAAAGAGCATTCCCTTCCGTGATCTATAGGATCATTACCTACGCTTTCTTATGGCACTATGTTAGCCGCATCAATTGACCAAGATCCACTCATATTTCGTAAATCGTTATGCGCCGAGGTACACACGGCACATAGAGTCACTGATTCTCTCAGCTCGTTAATCATTGTCAATTATATCCATTTCCAGTGCAGCGATGTTCAAGCGACTCTCAAAGGCCAGGCGTCACAGCGCCGAAGGGGTTGCCAATTCACTGCCGCCTTCGACGACCCTTGATCAGCCACCCGGTGAGCTCAGCCCGCGGACCAGTCCGGATTGCCAGCAACCTCAGAGCCTGAACTCCGGCTTGATACGTATAGCCAGGAGTAAGCACTCTAGAAGAAGCTGCGGGGATGTGCCTCTGGGCGGCTTCTTGTCGCCGCGGAACGACCAGGTGTCGCATGGGACCAGAGGTGGTATCGAGACCGATTATCAGATGGTAACGGCGGTTCCTGCCTTTATCGTGGAACACGATCCCGAAAAGCAAAAAGGTAATTAGAAGGTTTATGCTCGTTAACGTGGGAAAGTATCGTCGTTACGCTAGGTCAACTATGAACGTTTTATTAGGTACTGGTTGGATATGGATGGTGAGCTGTACGCGGGTCTAGATAATATTTGTAGACTGATGCGAATCGACGGTTCTACTTTATGGCGTGTGACTGGGTTGTTGGGACGTCATAGAGAATGGGATAGCAAAGTCTCTGGTGGGTCTGACAACCGTAGGCCAGGTAGTAGGAAAAGAATGGTCGACGTAGGATAAACAAGTGAGACCGAGGCGGAGATTGCGCAGAGACACATTGAGATGCAGCGATTATGCAATTTATGAATTATGGTGAAACGACATTGGAATGTTAAAGGCGTGACATCGATACTTTCCATGCTCGGTACGTAGCAGTCAAATTTTATGTGGGCCATACTTTATTCGATCTGTGAAATAGTTTTTGGGGTCGGCGGGGAGAAGGTGGGGGCGAGGGGAGGGGAGGACGAAATAACGTTAGATCTTTTAATTGACAAAGTTAGTAGTACATATCGAAAAGCCCACCATTAACGTCCAAGGGAACCCATAACCAAATTGAGTGAACGCACGGTAATACCCATTAGCCCGGATTAGCCTGTAGACCTTCGATATGTAAATCTATAAAAATTATCTTTTATCTGGTCTACAACACCTGCCTCTACGAATGCTCGAACAGAAGCTATTAATTGCTATACATTAGCTTAATCAATGTCCGTACAAAAGAGAGAACCGACGTTCCTTGCGTTACGCCGGTCAATGATAATTAATTCATAGGAACGCATCTCTATGTACTCTTAACACGCAATACTCGATCCTAGATTTCATCTAAAGTAATTTTAATAACTCCTGGTCCCATACCGTGTCTTTTATTTCTCTTATCACTCGGCGTCCCTCCTCTTTGTGATTCTCAAGTTCTCTCGTAGCCCTTGTCGCGCTCTGTATTATTTCCTTGAAAAAAGGAAAAAGATATACCAGATAGTAACAGTTTTACAGCGAGTAGCGTACACACTCCTATCTCCCGTTATCCAGACGTCTCGTCTGTTATTTTATAAATAAAATACAAGTAAAAATAAATATATGCCTGTCCAGAATGTACATTCCACACAGATAAGTCCTTCGCGTCGTTCAGCCTGACTCATACAGCGTGGCGCGTTACCCGTCTGGCCAAAGGCGAAGTAACGCGTTCGCCGTATTACGGTACCAAGAGTCTAGTAGAGTCTAGTACACGGACGGACGTCGTGGGTACCTTAATACTATGGGCATCTAGATAGCTTCAGGTATCGACCTAAGGTATAACAGTGAGGGAAGACGCATAATTTCGTGACAGGGTACCAATGGAACGGGACAAGAAAAGGAAAAGTCTTCGTGCCAAACGCACTGTGCCTCGTGTCTTCTGGACCTTTTACGTTATTTTCTCATCTTCTCACTCTTTCCTTCTCTCCACTTGGCTCTTTCTCTCTCTTGGTTCTCTTTCTACTTCACGGCACGGCTACTCGATCTTACAGAAGTCAATTATCCGGGGCTTCTATTGCCACAGAGTCGCCCGGAGAACTATCGGCCGACTCGTTTCTTTTCTCCTATTTGTCTCCGGGGGACAGATAATATTGTCACGTGGCGAGTCTAAGTGCTCTCTAACCGAACTGCATGCTCTGCTGCCTCGACTGTCCTCTAGCTGGATTGCTGGATTGCTGGATTGCTGGATTGCTGGACACGGCACTGACTCTTCCTATGCTCTTAATGCCACGGTTCTCTTCTTCTTAACGTCTTCTTCTTCTTTCACTGACCGACGCGCATATCTCGGCCTTCGGCGCACGAGAATTCTTGCTAATCTCTTGAAATATCGCATCCTTTCACTAAATAGCCGTTCAGCCGTCCGGCTGACTCGTTAGAACGCCGAGCTGGACTAACGTGCGTACATCACTGCGTACGCTGCGTTCACCGTATTAGCAACGTATTCTACGTTCGCCAACGTTAAGCGTAGCTATGCAGAGTCGTAGTCGAGGAGTACCTACTGCTGGATGACATCGGAAGATCGTGCTGCAGCGTA
The DNA here is from genome assembly GCF_000341935.2 of Cephus cinctus. Classification (NCBI taxonomy): domain Eukaryota; kingdom Metazoa; phylum Arthropoda; class Insecta; order Hymenoptera; family Cephidae; genus Cephus; species Cephus cinctus. The sequence continues at coordinate 2,149,834 of NW_014332838.1, forward strand.
CCGTTGCACGGCAAGACAGTTTTACTGTAACCTTCCGGCGAAGAGGGACTCCTCTACGCGTACAGGAAGTAGCTGAACGGATCGACTGGGTCTTTTTTTCTGGGTAAAGTTCTGGATATTTTCCGTTAAGACTTCGAGACCTGTACAAATTTACGGGTATTAAAATACCTGCTACTCGTTCATGGTGGAATGGAGTGTGGGGCCATGGTTGTGACTTTCCGTTGTGTATACTTCGTCTATACTGTGCTGATACGTGATTTAAGTTGGCTGGTCGTGACTATAAAGACGATTCGTTGTCACAAAACACGTGTACCCAATACCTGAGCTGGTTAACAATCGTTACTTCCCATGGGGCCAAGGGCCCCGTTAACTGTATACCCGGTGACACCTCGAAAAACTAGTCCCAAAATACGCGGAACCAGACGGCACCTCTTCTTTTCGGGACGATATTTCCTGGGGGCGACCATATGTTGAGCGCGGATGCCAGTTTGTTTTTTGGGTGCGTTGCGATTCGCGAGTCAGGAGCCTTTTAACGTCCAGTTTTTCGTGGAGTTCGTACGAAGTCACGCTGATTGCTCACAGGTCCATGTATGCTTTCTCATTCGCAGGGCTAGGCGTCTGGGGCAGGAGGATGAGCAAGAAGATAGACTCGTTCCGTCGAGCTGGATCTCGCGAGATGATATGTCCTGGAGAAAGGATGCCTCAGGAGAAGCTGGATACGAAACCCGAGATGAAATTGGAAACAAAACTCGAGAGGAGGATACCCAGTTCTCAGAGATCGCCCTCGCCCTTCAAATCCTTCTTTATTCGTATGGGTTCCACGGGGATGCTCAATTCCACTAAACACAATAGAAGATCTCAGAGCATCGAAGATCAGCTTAAGACACCCGAGAAGGAGAATCTCTTCAGGAGTTGCAGTACCAGTCAGCTTAACACCAGTCCTACCTACGTGAAAGGAGATGATCCTTCCGAGGGGATTGATCTTCAGATTAACAGGAAGGACAAGACTGCCTCCTGTGATAATTTAACTGGACAGCAGGACGACGAGGTCTTCGAGACGATGGTTGGCCTGACGCCTCCGCCACGTTCCTCCACATTCAACTCCTGCGACTTCGGCGAGGTCAAGAACGACGCGCTTAGGAAGTCGAGTAGCTGTGACTTCAAGGAAGTCAAGAAGTCGAACTTCCCTTATGCCTTTTTACGCTCGAAATTGTCTGTATTACCGGAAGAGAGACACGGCTCGTTAGCGTCGAAGGATGAGAGACTCTTCAAGACCGCCTCCGAGGAACACTTTCCCACTCTCAAGATAGAAGAGTCCTTCGACGGCACTACTACGCTCGGCAGGAGACGTTCCAGGAACAACTACAACAGGGAGTGCAGCAGGTCACAGGAGACTGCAAGACTTGGACGTAATTCCTACTCGGAATTTCGTAACGGAGGACCGTCCGGTATGAACAGATGCGAGCAAGACAGGTACAGCCTGAATCCGAGCCATTTGGAGAGGATCGAGGACAATTTTCAGCAGGAAGATGCATCCTACACTTCCTCCTACGTCAGAAGTCCAGTACCTTCTCTGGATTCAAGTCAGGATAGGGTAGACTTCGGTTCTCGGATAGGAGACTCCCAGTACTCCGATTTACCCACCTTGAATGCTGATCTGGACGTAATGGCGACTCTACGTAATCAGCGACGCAATTCCGCTCCCAGTGGTGAACAGAGACTGTCTTCGCACTATGTAAGCTCCAACGAATCAGGTTACGATAGTGATGGACCTAGGGGAGAATCTGCAGCAGCTTCAGAGAATGAGGCACTCAGTCTAAAGTGCACAGACAGTTCGGATACCAGCAGTGTCATTGATTCTGAGATCGAGAAGCCGATCAGAAGTTCGACGCCTAGCGAATATCATGAACAGGACGCCGATTTAACACGGGGAAATAAAGCCTCGGATAACAGTACAAATTCTACGAATGGTAATTCGGACATTGCCGAGAATATTGATGGTCTCAGATGGCATCAGAGCAGTTCTGGAAGAATGTTGCCTAGTATACATCAGACATCTTTTGTCGAAGATTCTGCTGCTGCTGCGGAATCGCCACTCTCGCGCGATAACGGAAATCCCATTTCCGATGGCACGCCCAAGACCTTCTCGAATTCTCCACATCGCGCGAGACTTCAGCAAGATAAGACACGATTTTTAACTGATATCATACAGCCACCTAAGAGGGTAAGACGCTGTAGACTGATTCAATTGGCTAAAAGAGATCCTAAGGAGAGCTTGGGTATTAGACTGGCACAACAAAGATCAGGAGACATACGTTACATAGTGGTCCAGCTCGAAAACGATGGTATTGCTCACAGGTGAGATTTTTGAGTTATTGAATATTTAAAGATTTTGAAATATACATTACATACTTTTTATTTTCTTTTCACAGGGATGGCAGATTAAGACTTGGCGATGAGATAGTCGAAGTGGAAGGTAAAGAGTTGAGAACCCTGGAAACGCTAGAGGAAGTTCAGGACTTCCTAAAATCTTTCAAGGGAAACCGAGTACAACTCATGACAGCATACGAAGAGACGGTGCCTCAAGTTTTCACGAATTCTACGATAATACCAGGAGAATACGAGTACCTAGAAAACGCAAAGAACCTCTCAAACATTTCACTACGTAATATCCAAAAGAAACAAGGACTAAATAACAAGAATCCTGCGTCTTCCGATCAAAGCGTTGATCTTCGTAAGAGACCAGACTTCCTACCTCTGACAGTTCTCGGCAAGGACCGCAAGGATGCGGAAACTGCTCTAGAGTCTATACAAGAGTCTCATCAGTACTTGACAAAACACATAGCCAAATTTGAAAAAGGATACGGTAAACCAAGTTTAGGGTTTAGCATAGTAGGCGGCAGGGATAGTCCTCGCGGAGAGATGGGTATCTTCGTCAGGAGGATCTTTCCCGGCGGACAAGCAGACGTATCGAAACGTCTACTTCAAGGTAGTTAAAAAACAAGTCGTTCACATACAATCAACAAAATCTTAAAATCCTACGAAATAATCCATTAAGTTAAATCTCCTTAACGGCACAGTCAGTATTGAGTTAATGCCCATGCACGGCGCGGTCGTGTCTCAGGAGCAACTTCACCTCGTTCCTGCATTCACATTGCGAGGAACCCGGACACTTTTTGAATCTTTAAGCCGACACTTTACACCGCGTGCATTTCTAAGCAGTCAATACCAAAGAGACACGAAGAAACAAATGGAACCAAGTGTCCGCGCCCTCCGTCTTTCAATGCTGCTTTCGCATAACTTCCAGCATACCAACTGAGCACGGCCGATCTCTACGCTTACCGTAGGGCCTTTCTTGTCGGCTACCATGAGAGGCTTGTTCTACTTAACATTATCGCTCCGATTGCTTCGATTTCACAGATCACGCGCGCGCAAGTACGGCGGGACGCACTTTTGTACCGTACGAGAACCGTTCACGCAACGCGTTTCGAGTTTCAACGATCTAACCGTTTTTACGAGCACGCGAATATCGCGGCTTCCTCGTGCCTACCGCATGCTCGTATAACGGGCGGCCGCTGATCGGGTTGCATAAGGACAGGCCTTACTTACTTCTCTACCTATTAATTATCGAACGCACCATATTCCTTTCCTCCCGGCTATACCACCTACATACTGAGCTCGTATCGATGCATCGACCATAAATCACAATATTTATGGACACACGAAAATTTATCAGGATGCCATTGGACGTTCTCGTTTTCCGTTGCTTGCCGAGTCAGAGAAAGTCCTGTGATATCCTGTAATGTCCATTCGTCGACAACCTTTCTAGGGACGCTTTTAAGGAGAGAGAATAATGTTTCTAGGTTATGGAACTTGTATACCGACATTCGTGTTACCTAGTACCAATAGTCAGAAGTGAAATTCCGACTGTACGTAGGAGTGTATGAAAGTATGCAAATTGCTGTGCACACGTAGAGTTAGTTGAGTTATTAGAATGTTAATGCAACGATTAGTTTTTTTTTTTTTTTTTAATAAGGTTACCATGTATAGTTTCTGACAACTGGGTCGTGTTACGCCGATCGCAGTTAATCTTCGTTTCTATGTGTAAAATTCTTAATTTTTCTTTCTCTCGTTGATATTACAGGCGATGAAATTCTCAGCCTAAATGGAAAAGTACTGCGTGGCTACACTCATCAGGAAGTCATCGAGCTCTTCAAGGCGGTCAGGGAAGGCCCCGTCGAATTGGAAATAGCGAGAAGACACAGGTATAACGTGCTTCATGGTGGTTTTGTAATGGTCGTGCATAACAATTCACTTAAATGCATTTTCACTTGTTCTCGGAAGCTTCGAGAATTATGACGGCAACTTCAACGCGCGTTTCAGAATCATGCGTGCGTGCGAATGATACTAAACTTTTATTTTTTTCCTCTTCTTTTCAGGTATCCGAAAACTGCTTTAAAGTCAGCGCCTTATTAGGATCGACAACGAAACCCACCGGAAGTGCTCTTTTTTTTTCTAAGCAGCCTGTCCACGCTTATGCCGTGCAAAGTTTTAGAATCTAGTCTTCTTTGAACAAATCGATTAGCTTCTTGACCTTTGTCTCGTTTAATTTATTTGCCTCTCAGTACTGCAGTTGTTTAGTGGATTAAGAATTTTTTTATATAAGATTTTATATCGATACGTTATATAATGACGCAAGATTATTGTATATGATTTTTATATAGCTAGTAATAAATGAAAAATCGTACTTTTTATTAAACGTTTTGTATTTCGCAAAGTATAGGATTCGTATGCGATTATCGTTGATCGAACAACTAGGTATGTACAAATTTATTAAATATTGCATTTACTGTCAGCGACTCTCTCTCTTTTCTCTCTCTCTCTCTCTCTCTCTCTCTCTCTCTCTCTCCCTCACGTTATACTTTACAAATTTACAATATGTACATGAAAATTCATAGCTATACATGTAGACTTCGTTTGGTTCGCTCATTTTTACAAAATAAAATTAATAGATTATCCGTCCGTCAATAAAAGATCTGCACACGATTTGGCCTTTAGTGCTCTGAAACGCATAAAAATAACAAGAGGTCACGTATGATCCTGTTAAAAAAATATGCGCAAACTTCAAACGCACGTTCAACGCGTTTACTTACTGTGATTCTCGATGCTTGACTCTTCTACATAAATGCAGCGCAACTGGACCACTTTTGATATTCCGGAATAATTGCACGGCTTCCCGATGTGCCAAATCATGGGAGACTTGACCATTCACGGCTAAAATTTCATCCCCAGCCCGCAATCGACCATCTTCTGCGGCCTGGCCTCCGGGCAATACCGATTTTATGAAGATGCCTATGACAGAGAAAAATAAAGGAAAATTAAATTCAGACATTCCTCTACGTACAGGCACTATTAGACGGGTCATAAAATATTCTTAGGCTTTGCCTTCTGGTCTTGATATATGTATACATAATGTACGTTTAAAGCAATGGTAGCGTGTACCGGTCATTGGATACGTATGCTATGGTAGATACTATACCACAATTTTCAAGTATGGCTGCCGTCCAGCTGAAACTATTTGCATTTGTTTATCATTCTTGATCATATTGATCCAACGACCAGTACAAAATTCTACAGTGAAATCAATAGTGGAAGACCATCCTTGGACCCACGGTCAGTGGAGTCAGAATATAAAAGATCCTGAAGGACAATAAGTAATAAAAGACGCATAGTGTAAATCATTATTGTTAGATAAAAATCGGATAATAATTATTCTGAGAATAGATATAAATGTAAGTTACCGATGCTTCCTTTGGGACTGTCCCTTCCGCCAACGATAGTGAATCCAAGGGACTTCTTACCAGGGCCTTTTTCGAAGACCACTGTATGAAAAGTGCAAACTGTGCTCCTAGGTCGTCTTGGCAGCGTACAAAAATTAGAGATACTCTGAGAAGAGCTGTCAATCGTTGATGACGATTTTTCCGAGAAGATTGATCTACTGGAATCGTTCTTCTTATCCTTTAGTCGACGCGAATGGTGCTTTCTGAAGTGGGACTTTGGCGAGACAGCTTCGACTATAACACCATGACCATTTTCTATACTGACATTCTCATAATCTACACTACTTTCTTTTAGCCTTCTTGGATGATCCACACTGGTGTATCTTGAAATGACTATGTCCACTTCACCGGGCCCACTTCCACTTCCTAGGATTTTTCTGGCCTCTGCCATGCTCAATCCTCTGAGACGTTTACCATTCACTATAAGAATCTCGTCGCCTATCTTCAAGGTACCTTCACGATCAGCTAAGCCATTTGGCACGACATGAGCTACTAAGTATCCAGGATTAGATTCTAGAGACTTGGCTATAAAGATACCAAGACACTCGTCAGACTTCTCCCTTACCAATTTCACGACCGTGGTCTCCATGGTGTAAGCTTTATTTCGCACAACTTGCGGTCGCAGACTCTCTAGACTCTCCTTACTGCTAGCAAGTCTTTTGACGATCTCCTTACGATTTAAACTCTGAGCTCGTCTGTCCCTGGACGCAAAACCAGTCTGACGCTGTATAAGTTCGGAATTCGCTGCCTGACAGATCGTCCTAAGAGGATCGCGCTCTATTCCCAGGGTAACATTCTGAGGTCCCAGAGACTTGGTAGAGTTGTGCTTAATGTTATTTGCTACAAGAGAGTTCAGTTCAAGACTGGAATATATCTGTGCATTCTTCTCAGATTCCGTTATGGGAGCTGATGGTCTTCTGGGTGGAAGCTGTGGCGGGGATGCATCGCTGATGCTGCTAGTAAGTAATCCTGATGCATCACTGCTGCATCTGTCATCCAATAGTGAACTAGTAGCGGAGTCGTTGTCCAAGATACCAGAATCGTTGTCGTCCTGATCAGGTTGTTCCTCATAAAGAGGATTTGTCCTGAGCTCATCAAGGCCCGGTAGGGTTCCGTAAGAAAAACTTCGAAGTCTTCTCTTCTCCTTGTCCTTGCTATCTTTCTTATATATCTTGGCTATCAATCTGTTAGTAGAGCTCTTCAGGTACCTGTCTTGCATCGCACGGAATTTCGCAGCTAAACAACTCGACGGGGTGATACTGTCGTAGAAAGATTCGTCTTTGCCAGGACTCTCGTTATTCACCGTTAGAATGTCAATGGATTTTGTAGAATCATTATCAGCCAGAAAGTCCTTGCTCTTTCGCCATCTTCGTCGAGGTTTGGGACTATCCTCTAACGTGTCATCCTTCGACTTACACACTTTCGGCGTAGAAGCACGAAATCCGAAGAAACGCGATCGCTCTTCGCAATTCTTTCTACTGGGTAATCTCGTCTGGGACTTTGATCTTCTTTTTCTCTTGGCGCTAGTCTTTTCCTCCTCGCTGATTTGCTTAAGGTCGGATTCACAAACTGATCGTCGGAATTCATTCCTCGTTAGTCCACGTTGACTCAGCTCATTCATAGAACGGAATTGCACCCTATTTCCGTCCTCAGACTCGTCGTCGGAATCCTTGTCTCTGAAGAAGCTCAATCTCGTGTTTTTAACACGGTCCAGTAGCGGATTCCTCTTCTCGCAAATCCTCATGCGCTCCTCCTGTATTCGTTTCTTGTCCTTTTTGCTGGCGCTGCGTTCCGTCGTCACTTGGGAAGTCTGCACGTTGTAGCAATTCCTCTCGGACTCAGAACTCGACGACTTCCGTCGTACCCACCGCACTGGAGACATATCTGCAAACAAGGACGTAGAGTGTAATGGCTCGCAAAGGAAATTCCCCATTTTTCTCTAATATAAAAAAGACAACTGCACGCGCCTATACGCGAAGTATACCGAACTTCCCTTTACTGTCTAGACCATTGTCTCCAATAACAAGTTGGTACGTCTGAATTATCATACCAAGAAAGAGAATGTACAAACGTAATATCATAAATATTAACTTATCAGGATGATAGCGAGCAGGCATTCCGACGTGAGAATAAATACCAGTAAAATAAGTATGTTAGATAAGCTTAAGAAATTTCAACATTTATTAGTCACCTGTCAAACGCTATATAAAAATGTAATAAAGTAAAGGTCACTGGCCAAGATCAATGCTGAACGAAATAAACTGGATGACCACTTCTTTTTTTAGAGCCTAGTATATCAATCTATCCCTATTTCCAGTGCTTCGACCACGCGACACTATATATATTCCCACACTTCAGTATATCCTATTTGACTTTCTGTTATTACGTTTTATCAATTCCTGTATAGCACTTCTAGCCCGTAATCTTCTGTGACATTCTCCTGCTTCACTTTCCACAACGAAATATTCCATTCTCGAAGATCTGGATTTAACCATTTGGCTTGACAGTCGCGAGAAAACTGCGCTATATCAGCGAAGCGTGACGTATTATACGCGTTCCCTCGTATGCTGTCATGGACGGTCATGCAGGATGTGTGTAAGGCAGGACATCCCGTATGAGACAGTCCCTCAAGTATTATTAGGCGTGAGAGAACAGACGTGGGAGACAAGTTAAAGGAAAGAAAGCGTGTCTAGTGATTTTCATGATTTTCGATTATTTTGAGAATGCTTCGTTATCGTAGGTAATGCGTGCCTGAAGGAAGGACGAGAAAGAGAGAAAATGAAAAATTCATGTAAAAAGGGGAGACTTCGGTATTCGATCTCGTTAAACCGGATTCAAATACGTTCTAGGTTCGTGTACTTTCCGCGGGTACAATGATGAATGAGAAACGTGAGATGCATGTGGAAGATCGAAATGAAATTTTGTAACAGAAAATAATTTTTCTTACTCGACTAATTGATATACGATCCAGTGCGTCATTTATGGGTTATCTGTTTGAAGATAGATACTACGTTAGTACTGAATAATACTTTTGATGACGTATTGACTTTTCTTGAATTTTGAAGAAACTTCAAGGTTTGGCTCGGCTGTCACTTCCGCTTATGACACTCAAGGTGCGCCTAATACCATTTCAGAAAATGGTAACCTACTATGAAAATATTAAGAAAATATAAAGTTTCCATGCGAAATACCTGCCTCATTGTTATTTTCGTGTTATCGGTTATTACTTAATGAAAAATATTCTGGGAATTCGAAAAATAAATTTACTGAAATATTATTATGAAAGTGTCGTCCCACAAAATTGCTAATAATAAACTGGTACGACGAATTATACATATAAACAGCTCGATGTTTATTTCGGGCAACAATCGTAATTTACCTTGATTCTGGGGAATTACCTCGCCAGAGTTTTTCTATGTCAACGGTTTCACGGGAATTGTCTGCATAGTGTGAAATTGCAGAAGAAAAATATCAAATTGTTACTAGAAAGTCCATAGGAAAGTGACGTACCATCGACCAGAACTGACCTACATTAACAGCACGAATCGAAAGGCCAGAAAAGGTAAATGATTTTTCAAAATTTTATACGAGTTACTGACACAACCATAACGAGCAACTTTCCAATCAATAATTTTGCATTTGGTATCTCGACGTTTGAAGGGAAATTAATCATTACCCTTATCACGATCAATAAAGACTTTTAATCTTATTATCGGGGCAATCTTGATTTCCAATTTTTGCAATATCCTGACCGGTTCTGTCGGTGAGGTGAACTAGTGCTAAGCTGATCGCAAGAGAAAATTAAAATATGCAAAAGAAACTGTGTCACTAACTGTTTTTTGGTAAGACCCTACGTCACAGTATATATTGGCTATGCGTTACCCATAAAGGATCCAATATCTAAGCATGTCTCGTTGTACACGTGCATTCCTATCAATGCTACCAATATTACCGAATGGCGTTTTCTGCTGAACTTTTTGTATTGCAACACTGAAATACATGCTTGAATATGTGATACGTGTGCGAATACACGTAGTGGATAGTCAGATCCTGAAAATTGTAATTGACGCGTCACAAGTATCCGCGGGACGAGCACAAAGTGCCGACCAAAAACCACAATGATTCCGCCAACGCGATTTGGATAACCGGGTTGACTAACTCCTTTGTTTAGTTTCCTGGTAGCACTGAGAGTTTTATCGTCTCCTGCCATACGCGTACAGAGCCGAATGATTCGCATGAAAAATACATTAGGTACCGCGTATACGGTAGCCAGATAACGTTATTGCTCGTACACACAATCGTCGATTCCGCACGAAAGACTTTCTCGACCTCTTCCCATTTTTCACTCTACCAGTGAAGCGTACCAAGGTTAGCGAGAAAAAAAAGTTCTTATTCCTACGATTTCATGATGATTCCGTTATTTTTTGTCTGTCTATTCATCATTGCTTTTTTTTTTGTCGTTGGCGCAAAACATGAAATTCATCCAATAATTGTATTTTTATTAGAATTTATATAAAGTGGATAATTACGAATTTTATACGTTGCGCTGAATTCTTACCTCTGATTCGGGTGACTGCATGTACTTGCAAAGATGCACCATCTAGATGTTCGTCGGTTCGCAGAGGACTCAGGCTCAAAAGTCTTGGGGCTTCGCTATGCGTCTTAAACCAACGCATTCTGAAAATTAATAATTTTTCATTTACATAACGTGTCTACAGTAGTCATTCAAATTTTTCAATTACATTAAAGCAATGAAAACATCTTGAGATAAGAGCGATCGTAATTCCATCTTTCAGACATCTGTCGTATTATACGAAATAAGGTAGAAAGCATAAAGTCAAAGTGACCCATTGACAATTTCAAACCATTATAAAAAAAAGTCACTAGAATATTAATAGCCGGAAATGCAATGACGCTTTCCAAGATGTATCTGACGATTTCTATTATTTTCACGACCACCACGAAAGTCTTGTCGGACTGCGTAACGTTTCAATAATCTATAGCTAATATTGAAACGTACGACTGAGAGCTGCTTGAATCAATACTTTCGAAAATTCATTAAAAAGTTACATGGCAGTACGGTATCTCAATAGTATTCCTAAACGTGGAGTACTTCAGACACCGACGTATACAGCTTCCGGCGAAATCGGTGGACCAAAACGACTTTTGTCGTGGCTGCACTTGTCCCTGATTTCCATCATATAAAAACCTAAATGGACCACTAATAGCCGTGAGGTATCCACGAAAAAAAAAAGCCTCAAAACTCCATTCTCCCTGTGTACATCCACTCCAAGGAATATCTCAGTGAATTACGTAGAGTGCAAGAAGTGGGAATACGTAACGTTAAAGCAAACAAAGAATGAGCAACTTTTTAATGAAAATACAAGGTAGCTAATACATACAGATATCCAAGGATTGATCTCTTTCCGAGGTAATAACGTCATTGACACATTAATTGGCTATTATCGAATCGATCGGTATTAGAGCCACTCGTGCTCTATTGGATAGACTATTGGAACGCTTGCCATATTACTTTCCCAGTCCTGTCTGGGAACATTCCAAGGGAACAAACTGCGGCACGTTAAAGCATGCGGTTGGCGAAGGATAAATCATTACCGAGAGACGGGAAATAAAGTTATAAAGAGTTGAAGAAAAAAAAGAAAAAAGTAAAAATCCAGGATGCAAACCGATGAAATAGCTGTCTCGTATTGCGAAATGTTAATGTGTCCAGAGAGACAGAAATAGAGAGAGAGAGAGAGAGAGAGAGAGAGAGAGAGAGAGAGAGAGAGAGAAAATATATAATATGGACTATTAAATTTATTTTTTCTATATCTATACTCGGCATTACATTACGCATGAGCAAGTTACGCAGCAGACGGAACAGTGAGATCATCAGGGAGAGTCTCATCGAAAGTCCGTCTTACAATGCCGAAGATAATTTTCATGAAAAGATGTTGTAGCATTCTTCCTGACTTTCAGGTTCCCTTCGCACGGCACTCTAGACGGAAATGAAAAAAAGGCAAATATTCTTACAGCTGCCATGCAGTAATTTCGTCTAATTAATAACGAGAGGTAGGTTGTATATAAATATTTTAATAAAATTCAATAAACGTTAAAAATAATCTTTTTTCTTTAATATAATATTGCCAAATATTTAATTTATACAGAGGATGCTAATTTTCTATAAACTTCCGGAATCCAAAGGAGGCCGATGGCGAGGGAGTGTAGCGAGCATTTCTACCTGGTCGCATACCAAATCTCACTGAAGAATTCCTTCTCTGCCTTCTCCGAAAGATACGTAACGATTTGCCTTACGTCATCGCGTCCCGATATATAGATTTAATGGAACTGCTGCGTGGAAACGAACAACGAACCGGCTTTGGTATCTGTTCGGATATTAACCTATTTTTCTATCTTTTAGGATTTTACGCGTGTAACGGTGCACGCGTTAAAAAACGATATAGGTATGATTTTTTTTTAGAAATCACAACGAAAATAATCGTACGTCTTCATTATTCGTTCACGTCGCGTAATATTTACGTGTCACTGAATATTTTTACAAGCAAGTTGGAAATCTGCTGCACCTTCAGAATTACTTTACCTGAGATGCATCTCATAAAGTTGGCTATAACCAATAGATCGTGAATTCCAATGAGATTATGTTAGCGAGTCTCATCGCTATAATTAAAAGTAACAAATTAACGTCGTATAAAAGTCTCGGTATGGAATCTTATGTTTTTCAATCTAGACACGGTCGTCAGGCAGGAGTAATTCAAAAACTTGAAATCGTGAGAATCGTAACTACCATAGAAGGAGTATTAGAATCTGTGACGATGTGAACTGTAATTGAATGGGATAACGCGCTCTGTTACGTAAGGCCTTAATAAATTAATATACCCGTACGGATCAGCGGGTGGGGCGACTTTCTCCGATGCAAATATCTGTGCCACTAGTCCACCGGCAAAGTATGTATATTCAACGGGGTTTTCACTTTTCACTCATTCGCCACGGTACTTGCAGTTGCCTGAGGATATACAGAAAATTCCTGATCAAGGATAACTGCTGGTGTAGAAGAAAAGTTCATGGCTGGACGTCTTCGACGCACTGCGCATTGGTTCTGCGCATGTTTTGAAATTGACATTAATGCTTTCATATATTACAAGTATACATAACCTCTCTCCATACTTATCATATGAGCATGAGGATGTTCCCGTTTCTCACTTGCAGTTCCGCCTCCAACTATGAATATATAGAAAACAACTTACAAGTTGGATAATTTACACGGAAATGTGTCTGTTGGGTCTAACGACGTTTTACTCCTTTGATTTTAGTACCTTTTACTGCCACCTGAACAGTCGCTCATTCACTAATTCTCAAGTAAATTCTTCTCGCAACCAAAGGTTACCAGTCACGTTTCATCATGATAAAATCACGATGATAGATACTCGCGGGCAATTTTACGCATGCGTTACGTAACCTACGTTTTTTGGTAGGCCGAAAGGTAAGGACTCGCTAATTTGGCGTACGATGTGGATTCTAATCGAGGACTGTACCAAGGTTTGAGCGATGTGTCGTGTCGAAATTCCCGCCAATGAATAAACGAACCTGAAGTTGTTTGTAAATTTCGTCACTTTATTTCTTCTTTAACAAAGTATCGTAAGTTGCGCACTCTTGGGATTTCAGTGAGCTTTACAATGTCAGATGTTCTTAAATACGTACAACCATGCATAACGTCACGTTAAATAAGAGATTGATCATCAATTATATATTGGACATTTAAAAACACTGGTAAAACATGATCTGACAGTAAGAAACGACATAAATAGTTTCATGCGATGATCAGACTTTCCAATAAATTCCAACATTTTCCCTGAAGATCTCACTGACACTTTCAATTTTTTTCGTGCAGTCGAGCGAAACGGTTTAGTGACATTGAAGTGGAAACTCTTGGTCGCAATTCGATTGATCTCTCCATTATTACTGATACAGTTTTTTTTACAATTCACAACAAGCTACCCACCCGAGCCTCAATACTACAATATACTACATTTTCGTAAATGAATATCTATTACCAATTGATAGAACATCATTTCCACAGTAAAGGAGTAATTAGAAACTATGGTAATACTTTTTAGAGGCTATAATTTCTTTAAAGCGGAAAGAAAATATCTGTCAACTTGTCATCGATTCACTTCGCATTGTGAAACTAAGAAGAGTCACCTGTTAATGGAGAGTAGCCTCATAGATGAGAGGTGATCACTTTCCCCAACGTTTGTTATATCGACGTATACCGGTACTACGAGCTGCTACTGTCATATAATTGGCTGCTATATTTATTAGACACGATCGTACTCACTATAGTACATTCACTTGAATTTTGGGTCAACAGCATTATCACCCGTAAACATTCCACGTGCCAAGACCAATCAGTCGCGCATGGTAAACGCATTCTTAAAGTGCGGCTCCGATTTCATCAGAGTCCCTCGCACCGCTGCTACACAGGCATTTATTTTACTTAAGTCTATTTTAAAGTGCTACCAGACCTATATACGACTCAATTTACAAAGCAGCGACGATCGTTCGTCCATCTTCAAATCAGTAACGATCTCCTTCTTTGATGCAAATCAATCATGAATAATCATCATGAACAAATCTCACTGACGAATTCAGTACGGATTGATCGGTTATAAGCAACAATCTCAAAAGCAAAGTAATCGAATTAATGAACAAGATTAATAATTATTTACGCAACCGTTTCACATATCCATTTATGCGTTTCACTAGTCAAATCCTGTATACTGCATAGATTACACTAAATCAGAACTGATCCTTCAGCCCACGACAATACTAGTTTTTTTTTTATATATATAATTAAGCGGTAGCCATAGGCAACGATTTTGAATTTATCCAACAGTATAATTTGTGTTTAACACGTTCAATAATTATATACTATTCAAGGTCGATTCAAAACCAAGCTATAGGCCATTCTGATAATCAAAATGGATGATGCACTAAGTGTGCCACGTCCGTCCAAGACGTGGACTGTAATAACTATACATATGAGGATCACTCAAAGAAAGAAGCCTTCGACCGGTTGGCCATACCACGATAATACTTAACCAAGCATTTTGAAATGGTTGAAGCGTCAGTGCTGCCGTACCGTCGGCTAATAATCCCGCAAGTATTTTCAGTCGCGGGATATTCCGGATACCGTTTAAATCGAAGTGACATACGCGTAGCGTACATACTTGTAGTACTCACTCGGGTAAGTACTCGTAAAACATACGCGAAGTAAACTATACACAAAGTCGTAACTTGTTCTCTTCCTAGATATTATTATATACCTTAGCTGGAATTCTAGGATATGCGTGCCGAGTCTGTCTTTCGCCTTGCAAGTCGCTCCGACCGGACAAGTTCTTGTTGCGCTTACTCGCAAACTCGTATAGACGTTCCAGATTAAGTCCGGCTCGGCGTGACCGGGCCACGGAGCTAACTAGCGAGTTGATTTTAACGGTAGCACTTAAAATCCAGGGTCGTAACCTATGCTCCTGAACTTTCCATGAGATTTAAGAAAAAAAGAGGGAGCAGATTAAAGATCGCATGACTTTCCCTGTCATTCAGTGAGATTTATAAATGTACCGGGTGTACAAGGATACTGTGGCTTAGGTACTTCTGCAAACATATGAGATATTTGCTTCCAGTAATTCTATAATAATAACGGTTCCTGGTAATACGGTTTACGCGTATTTAAAAAAAATTACGTAATGACTATGTCGGTCATTCGTTCTCACGATTATACGTATCGCGACGGAAATCGTGGTAAACTTTCGTAGTAAAAAAGCACGTTCTTTTTGCTACAGCACAAAATCCGTTCTCACTTAACCTCAAGATTTCGACGTTACGATATTGTTTGTCTAACATGAGTATGAAATTGAAACGCTACACCGTGCATAAATGCAAAATGCTATAGTTGTTGTTATTATTATACATTTCAATTAAATCTATAAATACCTTCTTTATATTACTTGCATAATAATATTTCGCAGTACCTTTCTTATCGCATCATCCAAAAGAATAAACCACCGCACGGCACTGTTCCCAACTGTATAACAGCACTTAAGGAGCGTGCAAATGTCCCTAGACGATACAGAGATCGATCTCAGACTATACACGCACTTTACCATTGGCTGGTTAACCATATGGTTCAATAAAATCGTTAATTACCAATATCACGTGCACGCATAATAATTCCTCGATAAAGTGCACACGAGAGGTATAAACGACCCTGAATAATATAAACCAGAATAAGAGCTGAAGTGAAAATAAAATCTAGGGACATTTTCACGCGCGCAGTTAACTCTGTCCTCCTATAGCCATGTCTGTCGATCACTAGATCCTGTCTGCAGTTCCAGTAAAGGCCCCGAGCAAAGGCGTGAGTAGCCTCGTAGCACGTAGTGAATTTTCTCCTTATCCGCCTTTCCATGATCGCTCGCTCGTTCATATGCGGACAGTGTCACGAGAAAGCTGACCCTTACACACGCAGCAGACGGCCGGGCACGCTCTTTCGAGACCTCGGAACTCAGAAGGAACATTATCAAGGCCGGCAAGGTCCTTTTATTTTGTGGGCATTTGATGAGCGACATGCCAGACATTCCACGCTGGAATAGCTGTGTAACTATGCTCTGGGGCTTCGCGCACGAGTGTACAACGACCGTCCGATATGTCTGTACGTGATTCTTTACGCGTGTGTATAAGGACGAGGCCCCAAGGCCGCTAGTTGGCCAATCCTCTCTATGGATATACTCTGAGGGCCTGAAACAATGCGTCAAGAAAGTTATCGGATACGTACTCTATGCCTTTATCACTTGGAAGAGCCTAGGTACATACGTGACTAGCTAACCTTTACAAGAGAGACTCTATGTTTACGCGATGAAAGGTAATTTAGATATTTTTTTTAACGCGTGTATATACATATATAAGTGAATGAAGCGAGGCGAATCGATCTATATTGTTTCTAATGTCCAACCGTGAAGCTTCGAGGAATAGAGGTCGAGGAGGAACTACTGGTCTTTCCAGTATAGAGTGCTACGGTGGTTGCTTGTGAAAGCTGTCAATGCAGTCGCGGCATGTGGTGCCGAATGAGGATAGCGTGTCGTCTAGTATCGCTCAGTGAAAATAGTACATTTATTTCAACAGATAATCAAACGCATCAAGAGATACTATTATGGTAGGCGTCATTCAGTAGAGATGCGTAATGCGAGTCCTTTGGTTCTTTCCGTTAATTTTTCACGGCTTTTTTCTGCTAGTCTTATTCATTTCTAAATTCTTCGACCTTATCCGTATAATCCCGTAGAATAGAAGGTACACCGGTAGACCTTGTGGTCTGTGGTCAATTCGCAAACAAAGTTTTAGTGTCCATCTCCTATTTGCGTTACATCATCCGGTAGGTAAGTTCACACACCTCTACGGAGCGGATGCATTTTTCGTGGTCACTAAGTGTATCGAATGAATGCGTGAAGAGATACGGAGGATAGAAAAATCACAGAGTATAGCATACAAGCATAGAATCAACTCGGGGTGTCCAATTTCATTCATCTCACTGCTGGGCTTAGTCGAGGACCAAGCAGAGCGTAGTGTGGTACACTAGAGGTCTCTTTTGGATGATTCAGACATCGACCCTGATCCGGAATCAGCTTGACGTTGTGGAAGTCGATAATTATTTTGATTGAAGCGAACGATTGGAAATGGGATCATCTGCCTCGATTGACTTTAGCTACGTTTTCATAGTTGATGCTGTGTCAATTTTAATCGCCTTTTAGGATAATAACTTATTAAGTCAAATCAACATTGAAGTTCCAGGAGATGTGATTATTTAAAAAAAAATATAGTTTATTATGGAAGTACATCCTGTGCCAATACTCGCGTTGTCTATAGATTAAGTTATCAGTTCTGAAATCCACTCAGTTTTTATAGACGCCTCTGAATCATTTCGCGTCGTAATCTTATCTTAACCTAATTTTCGACAATACCCGTCTTACATTTTATTATATACCGAGAGTGTCTTATTGATTATCCGCACGTGGTACCGTAACACGAATAAAAAAGTCATTACGTTTCTCAAAGCCTATCATAAACTCCCAAGTGTGCAACTCTCGCGAAGTATATACCCCGGCTTACACATAACCTAGAAATCGATGTAATGACCGTAAATGTATCATAGGATACGTACACGGTTGGTCCGTTTTGTCTATACCGC
Organism: Cephus cinctus; assembly: GCF_000341935.2. Lineage (NCBI taxonomy): Eukaryota > Metazoa > Arthropoda > Insecta > Hymenoptera > Cephidae > Cephus > Cephus cinctus. The sequence continues at coordinate 2,167,930 of NW_014332838.1, forward strand.
ACTGGAATGTGAAATGCTAATTGCTCTTCTGTTTCCTCATCCGTGGAAAACAATAACTAGACTATCTGTATGCTAAACGTGAAGCACAGGAAGAAACCAAATACTCAGCACGACTAGCATGAACATCCTATGTTTTCCAATTAGGAGTCAACTTCTCTTTTAAGGTTAATGTAATTCTCAATACCAATACCCAGGTGAATTACACGAAGAACCCCTGATATTTTTGACTTTATTAAAATGCCACGACAGTAGTTAAAAATGTCTGGTGAGGCAAGCGTAAATTAGTGTTTACATGAAAATTTCGAAATGTATTCACAGATACGAGTAATACGCTTGTTGCGACTGTCCTTCTTGCCTATCGAGTCGTACGAGGCTGTTCCGCGATATCTGTCCCCATGTTACGACCACAAGGAGAGTGAATAAAGAAAGATTCTTGCGACGTGTGCATATACACTTCGTAATACAACTCAACGATATAACATGCCCGTAACAGGCGGAGCACGCACGACTCGAAATTGCTAGCAATTTAAAAGTAACCGCTAAACGCTTAACAAATCATATTTAAGGAGGAGCAAATTGAAAGAATTATACATGGCGTGACCTTGATTCTAGATTCGCTCGACGTTTTTATGTAAACTTTAGCTGAGGGTTTTCTAGACGTTCAACGTCGCCGCGTGTTGTCGCCGTGACGTGTTTTTCCGCACGGCGGAACGAGACGCATAATTCACTGCGGAAAATGAGTGATTACAAGCCATAAAAGGCAATTTGCAAAGTGACTTTAATTATTTCGCCAGGCATGAGAGTGCTGTGTCTCTATGGGGTGTACCGTATTTACCGTGCTGATACTTTCGCTCCGTGCAACTTCAATGGTATTATTATGTCAAACGCGCAATGCATTTACCTGAACGCTGGGAAAACTTGCATCTTGACGAAACCTCTATTTCCACTCTGACATAATAACGTGGACGTCATATGACGCGTAATGCGCATCCACAGCTGTTCTCGTAACAGCTCTTAGAATATCCATGCATATGCATTACTTCTCATAGCTGTACTTTCACTGTTAAATTTCTTACAGGTCTGCTGTCACAATACTCCAAATGTGTAACATACGTCCGGGAACCATTGTACGCTCTATTGAACTAATCAAATACACTCCGAAGAGACCATACACCACTGGCATCATTGTCGGTAACACATTTGGGATACGTGAAACGACCGTAGGTAGATAGGACGTGAGAATGAAAATAGTATTTAAAATTTCAATAAAATTCATCATAGCTAGTAGGACGTATCGAGAAACAGTGTTTACTTTTCATCTAAAGTTTAAAGATAACTGAAAAGTATGATTTGAAAAAATCGATAAATCGAACCTTATGAAATCAATTACACTCGGTATACGATGCTAATCGTTAAGCTATGCTATAAGAGTCTCTCCACGTATTATACTGCGAACCGTACCTACTGATAACTCGTAAAACACGTGAGCCAACTCTGTGCAGGATCCAGCGAGCTTTTGCTTTTATTATTTCTAATGGAAGATTCTAATGTGTAAGGGTGCTGCAACACCCCTCGTTAGCTACCTTGGATATTGGTTATCGAACGTGCATCTGAACCGAACCACAGGGGAGCATCAGGCAAACCTGAATCATCTTAGGAATGCAACACTGTGTCTGGCTGCGAGTCTTACAATGCCTCGTAGACGGGCATCGCGCATCGAGTGGTTTAACCGTAAAAGCGAGAAAGATTGTACAGGCAGCAGTAAGGTAAGGCAGACCGGCAGGAAGGTAAGGTAAGTAGGTAGTTGTATGTATGTACACACAGGCAAACTGAACAACAGAATAATGACGTGGACCACGAATAATTTTCATACACTTAAATTTTAAGAGCTTGTCACGTGGAGTTTCATTTAGTGATAAATTCCGTTGGATGATACGTGTATCGGGTTCGAGATGTTTGCCGATTTTTTGAAGTTATTCTATGGCTTGATTTTATGTCATTTATTATTATTATTACGTTTATACTTTGGGCCTTTGCGAAGATTGAATTTTGGTTAGTATGGAATCCGCTCGTTTCCTATTTTTTTTCAATGTACTTTTATTTTGTCCGGTTGACGGAATTACCGCAAGACACGTGTTTTCGCGGTATTTCTACTTTTTATATAGAATTATCGTTTTCGTCGTTTTTTAATACCTCATACGGGTTGTTTATGTCGCGTTCTTACGTGCTGCGATAGTCAGCGTTGCCCTTGGCCATGGTTATACTATTTGTCTACGTTCTAATCAGCGTGGTTATGTCGTGATAAAAAAAAATGAAGTGTAACGATAAATTTAGTGACTTCACACAAATTAGGTTTGCGAAATGAGGAATGCCGATTTATACGATTTATTGAGTTTCGTAATATGAATTGATATCGAATACTCCGTGTATATCGTACCAATTAATATACGTGATTTGAACTAATCGTTTTGCTAAGTTTATTTCACAGGATTGAAAATCTTCTTCTGTTGCTACTCGAAAAAAAAAAGATCTCGAATTAGTCATTAGGATGAGATCATCGGAGAGCCGATAAATAATTCATCAGTAGGATTCTGCGACTGCAGACGAACGGTACATCGTTCGGTAATCAATTTGTATTATATTCTCCATAATAAAAATTTGTTTTATCCTGTCCACGTTGAGTTTATCCTTTACAGAGATTTTCGAAGCTGATGTGCATACCTCATTTGCCAGAGGTGTATGTACCTATACGAAAAATGGGGTTTATCAGCCGAACCGTTTTACGAGAGGATCGTTAAAGAACCGAAGTGGCCAATAAAACCGATGCACGAGTAATAATCTCGACTCTGCTATTCGGCAGGGAAGTCAAGAAGGCGCGCTTACCGATTTCTTTCTCAAGATAAACTCGATCTCCAGGAGGGTTCGCATCGTTAGCCTGAGAATCTGTGTTCGGCTCATTGTAAGATTTAATTATGAATTATGATTGCACATTGTTCCCATAGTTTCCCTTTTGCGGTATTAACACCAAAGGTGTTTGAACCATCCGATTATACGGAGCACATAGGAAATTACTGGCTGCACTTTGCTCACAATCGTCCTCTTCAACCCCAATTGACCCCGAAGTGCACCGTTTCGGATTTCCGTCGGGTATGAAAAATCCAAAGTATCCCTTGCACGACTTTGTACAACCGATTCAGTTCGCGTTTGCATCACGTACGATACTCGTTATTATTTTATCCCATCTCTCATTCTATATATTCTCCACTTACCTGCTTACAGCGCGATTTAACAATACTGATGCATTTTCGTAAAGGTCAACCAAGTAGAACACGTGTGCAGAACTACTTGGCGGTTCTTATCGCGCGAGCTCTATTCTTCTCGGATCGATTGATACTTTATGCTATCGATTAATTATTTTTTTCAATAATCCGCACAAATATACAAATAACGAGAAGGGAGCCTTTGGAATCGAGTTGTGCGCTCCGACCGAGCGGACCTGGACGACTGAGTGAGTGTCTCACCCAACCTTTCCAATGCCTACGAGTCTGTTGCTCCCACTACATTGCATTATGCTGTGCTGACATTGAACACGGGAAACAATCATCGACTTCGGTGTCAAGCATCGCTTTGCCGTTTAACAATAAACTGTCAGTCATTAACCCTTAAAAGAAGTCCATTGGTCAATTGGCGCTGATGTACTTTATGTCTGTGTTTGCACTGTGCGCGATAGAGGATAATAACGAAAATAATGTTGACAGACGGAATATTTTTACTGTCTTTAAAAAGGCGCACGTGTTTGGTTGAAATCCATACACTATGAGTCAGCCTGAGTGTGCGACTTTCTTTGGGGCTTCGCGAAATAGTGTGTTCGTTAAAAGTACGTAAAAGTAGCTCATACATTTTGTACATAAAGGAAATAATACGTGTTCGTGATACCGATGGATCTTTGGTAGAAAATTATTATAGAAAAAATAATTGTGAGACCTTTGAAATGTCACGCATGAATAAAGAATGCCTATGTCCACGTACCGGCTTATTGATACTTTGAGGACACGTGCGCATAACTGTAAGCATAATATTCCGTGTCCTATGAACAAGGTGCAACGGTACGATTTCATTGTTATCGTTGCCTGTGACAGAATGCATTCGTGGAGTTTGTTAAAGCTATCACTGGGGAATTGCACTGATGCCGTTACGTAGGAATTGATGATATAAGTATAGGAGTTGTGTTTTGTGTAAGTGTAAAGATAAGAATGATATCAAACAGAGCTTGGAGAGTTAAAGCAGAGAGTGAGAGAGAGACAGGTTCATTTGATATTATATGTTATACTTGACGTTACTACAAAATAATAAACAGATTTAAAAAATATATCGATAAACAGGATTTGGGTATTAATTAGAAATGTGCTTCAACACGCCGTTACGCATTTTGCACTTGTTTTCTTAACAAAAATGTGATTTATTCTTGCGTAAGTTTGAAACTGTAAGTATTCGACATCTATGAACGTTAATATCTGACTTGTATCCAGAACTTCATTTTTCTACAATTAGTTCAACGGTTCGTTTAAATTTTTAAATATAGCCAAACGCGTGTACACATAGACATAGTGCAAACCACGGATATTGTTTGTCGATAACGACGAATGACACTTCTAGGTGTTTCATGCTGTTATATTATTTAAAAATTATTTTTAAAAAATCGTATTGTACGTAGTGCAGCAATTAATGCTGCGGAACGAGGAAATACGAAAAGTATTTTGAACGGCAGAAACGATATGAACGTTTTATGAGGCGGAACGAGAAATGATCGCTCAGAATTCCACTTTATTGCGGTAGATATCATTTTTCAGGGCATTTATAAACTGATCTATCGTATCTATTCGTGGTCCGAGATAACTCGAAGACGTCTGATGGAAGCAGGTGAGCTGGCAGTTATTGTAAGCAGTGACGCGGGACTAAGCACAGTTAAGCCATATACTGTAGACCTGCATCTACATCCATTATAAAACGTGTAATAATGTTTGAAAAAATTACATCTTGACTGCTTATAACTGTACAGTGCACCATCTGCGTTATGCGCATTTACACTTGTGGACCAGTTGCTTTACGGATTGGGTAATTGATATAAATCACTTATAAATAAAACGTTAGAAACAAAGTGGTGGAAAAACGTTTGAGATAGAAGTTATATGGAT
>NW_014332838.1:2173384-2205978 GCF_000341935.2 Cephus cinctus
TTAGGGGGGGGGGGGGCAATAGAATGTCCTACTTGAATTAAAACCTTTCATCGATAAAATTAAAGTAGTTTTTTCATGTAAGACCTTATTCTTAAGTTATTTGACGGTGTCTATTTAAATGCTTCACACTGTATATATATGTAGACAGGTATGTACTTATTCAATATTACGTTTAAATGTGCTTAGCGTGGATATAATAATATATAAATTGATCAAAGTTCCGTCTAACGTCAGATCATATGCAGTCAAAACATTATAGAAACAGTGAGTCAACTAGCACGAACAATGGCGAGCTTGTAACTCGGTGCAATTTGTTATAATACCTTTAACAATAGTGACATAAAGAAATAGAGGAACAGACGAAACAAAAGGTGGTTATCGCTCAACTCTCCCACGTAGCAGATTCTTCCTATCATTATTTCACATCATATTGTAGTTTTCCTTAGCTTAACCCTTAGAAGTAGCACTAATCACGTAAATGTTGGTTTTAAATCCACACACATTTTTAAAGGCAGCGTCGGACTGATTGAATTTGTAAGAACGAAATGGTTGCGTGGTACAGTCAATTAAGAAAATAGAAGAATTAATGGTATGGCACCTTCTTCACTTAAAATGATTAACGATCATGAGACTTGCAAATTGTACTGAGAACCATCGGTATTTTACCGGCAAAGCTTGGCTCAAACTTCCGTGAAGTATCCTTTCTGTTAGTGTTACATGTTCTATGATCTTTTCTATCCGCAGGCCTACCGTGGTTGAGGCGGCCGCGGAAATATGTATCGTACATACCGACGTGATATACGAGAAACTTGTTAAAAGGTTTGCTACGTCGCCGAAGCAACGAATTACTGGCAGGTCACTCTGGTCTCGTGGGTTGAATGTGAAGAGCAGTGAAGAGCGATAAAACCAGTAGTAACTGCAGTAAATTGTAGTGAAGAGCAGGACGAGTACCAGTACCAGCCGCATCGGTTGGTTGTGGCGGAACAAAAAAAAAGTGATTGCTGGGAGTGAGCTGGCCATCTTGCGAAGATATGTTGTGTCGGAGCAAACGTCAACATAATAGTGTTTATTATACGATACATGCCGTGAGCTCTTATTAATTTTGTGCCAATTTACGTTATTGGGGTGTGACACTGTGGCGTTTTGAAACGTGTGCACGATTTCGACGAGACGGATTTGACAATGAATCGTACAGACGGTCTGGTACAACGGCGCAGAGTGGTTAATAGCGGCAGTGCTAGTGGACTTGGCCAAGACGACTCGCCTGAACAGGCATCTGCAAATTCAGACAAACTTTCTGGCCATGGAGCAGATTCTGATAGTTCCTCCCAGAAGGATCTCAATTCAAATCCTACAGTTGACGAGGACTCTGATAAGGAGACTCGACTTACGCTTATGGAAGAGGTTCTTTTATTAGGACTCAAGGATAAGGAGGTTTGTACGGATATTATTAACCATGTTTTTATTACCGCATGATGCTTCCGTGAAAGCGTGGTATCCTTTGATGAGCTGGCATCGTAGCAAAGTATTTTGATGTATGTGATAAGAACACACAACGTCATATTTATATACATATGTTCTTAATTGCCACGTGATATTAACACTTGAAATGAATTATTTTCTTTTTCATTATTTGTATAACGTATATGATGCTTTTAAATAAGTTACTGTGGTTTTTAATTTTGCTTCTTCTCTCTTAATTTTTCTAAAAAGGTTGATGTTTATACTCTTTGAAATAGGTACTGCTCGACTCTTTATGACTCGCTGCTGTACAGTTTATACAAGGTATATGTACCATGCTGGTGTGCAGTTTATATGCAATGTATTTTATTTTGCTGAAAATCTATCTATATATAATTAATGTATTTCTGTTGCCCAAATTTTATTTTTGTACTTACATGATTTACAACATTGCATTATTAACCACAATATTATTATTCTTAAATATATATATTGTGCATTTATTAGTACAAAATACTAAATGTATTGTATATTTTTAACAGATACTGATCATTTAATTTATTTATATGAATGTTATTACGCCAATTAATTGTGCTTGTCAGTTTCAATTTATATATATATATACTAATAATCTTTTATCATATAATTAGACTGGTAATTCTGAATGATATCACAATATTTTATTATATTTGTACCTTCTTTCTAACATTTTAGTTTTGAACTAAAGTATTAATAAATCATAGTGATTTCAGTTTCGCACTGTATTGACTAATCTTAAGCACTAAGTAATTCATGTTCTCTCTAAAGTAAGATGATACTTTTATTCAGCATGATGTAAGGAAAAGATTTTCAAGTATTTTAGTTTTAGTGAATAGTATGATGCTGTGAAAAGGAAATGGTATTAACATGTCTCTTTCATGAGTTTAATGGGATTTGTTATGCAATAGACTGCATAGATGTTAGAAAGTACGTTTGTGCATAACATTAATCAGGTTCACTTATAAATTTTGTGTACTTTCTTCTTTGTAGGTTATGATCAGTGGAGTTGCATTGATTTAGTATATGTATATGTTATAACAATATCTATTTTCAGGGTTACACATCATTCTGGAATGACTGTATAAGTTCAGGGCTGCGTGGATGCATTCTGGCTGAATTAGGTCTCCGTGGCCGAGTAGAACTGGAAAAGGCAGGAATGCGTAAAAGAGGATTATTGGCCCGAAAGCTTTTACTAAAAAATAATGCACCCACGGGTGATGTATTGCTAGATGAAGCTTTGAAACACATCAAAGAGACTGATCCTCCAGAAACAGTTCAAAGTTGGATCGAATATCTCAGTGGTTGGTAGAAAAATATATGAGAAAAATGTGACTCTTTTTTTCACAGAACATCTAGTTAAATCCTGATTTTAACTTTTAAAGGTGAAACGTGGAATCCATTAAAACTGCGATATCAGCTGAAAAATGTTAGAGAAAGATTAGCAAAAAATCTAGTTGAAAAGGGTGTGCTGACGACCGAGAAACAAAATTTCCTATTGTTTGATATGACAACCCATCCACTTACGGACAACCTGGCTAAGACGCGCCTAGTTAAAAAGGTTGTTAAACATACTTTATGTACATTAGATAGCAGTGTTAAAAATATTTCGTATAATCAAAGTTATAAAATTTTGTAAGCATTATGTTCAATGGAGGTAAAATATTGCATCTAGTCGCATGTGTGCGTTTTATTAGTATTGATTACAGTCAGTATTAATAAACGTGAGATAATATCATTATAGAGAATGAAGTAATCACATGATTTGTCATCAAATTATTAAAACTTAGTCCAGAAACCGTAACGAATGCAATAACTTTTGGTTGAATTGTCGTCGCAAATTCTTTTATACTCCATATACGTGTCGCTTTTCAGATTCAAGAAGCTGTTCTTGGTCGTTGGGTAAACGATGCCGGACGTATGGATCGACGAACCTTGGCATTAGTGATTCTAGCTCATGCCGCTGACGTCCTGGAAAATGCATTTGCACCTTTATGCGACGACGATTATGAAGTTGCGATGCGACGAGTGAGAACTCTCTTGGAGCTTGATTTCGAGGCAGAAGCTGCGAAACGTAATGCTAATCCCGTTCTCTGGGCCGTATTTGCAGCATTCACCAAGTAACATCCCTTTCATAATCTAGGAGTATAAGGAACGAGTACTGGATACTGTCGTGAAAAGTGGGATTATCATTTTTTGTATGTCCGCGGAAAAAACGGCCGTCAATGCATTCGTACAGGAAACTCCAAGTAACCTGTAGTGAACAGTGTGAGCGGTTTAGTGTTTTTTCGAATGTAAGCGGGTTGCATTGTTATTATTTAAAATGTTTTATCGATATCAGAACTGTCCATAAATAATAAAAAAGAGGATGATACATCAGAAGTATATAACGCGTTTAAAAGCGCGAGTGAATAGATCAAGCGTGCTTGTGATGCGATGCCAATTTTACAAGAAGACTGTCTATAGACATTACGTTTTGTCCCATACCTTATTAGTATCCATAACTCCAATCTGCGCCACACTCTTGGCGATTCTTTAACTACACCAACTTTCGGAGTTACACTTATTTCAGCATGCGACCTTTTGCGCTATGAGAAATTAACTTGACCTAGTCGGCCAGCCTGTGGCACCGTAAAGTGGCAGTATGGTACCAAAAGTTTATCAAGTTGCAATACGTCAAATAATAATGTTTTCCAGTGTCGTTGCTATTTCGTTCTGTTAAAAGGAATCGTAAAAATCTGTTCAGTTCAGCGGTGCAAAGTGGATAAAGGTTGTAATTCTTTATACGTTCTTTATTCGATTCTGGTAGCGCATATAAAAATGAAAATAATTTATGATCATTTAAGTTCAAGTGAACATCAACATTTGAAAACCTACTACTTTAGTTGATTCTCCATTAGTAAAATCACAGCATTCACCAATGTAGTGGAGTGACGTGTATCATTTCATTGATATTTTATAATTTTAGTTAAAACGCATCACGAAGCTGAATAATTTTACCCACGTACTTGCACGTTGTAAAGAACTCATATAGCACAACTCATATAGCAACAAATCCTACATAAATATAAGTTGATTAATGTTATTACTTACAACATAATTATTGTTCGTTAAACATAAACGTACCGAATTCTGAAATTTGCCTACTTCAATATTTGCTGGTCAAATACACGACGGTAAATGAATTATTACAAGATGCATTCTATTTTCATGACAACATTGTCCTGTTACAGTATCGTAAAATAAAAGCATTGAACAAATAAATATATATACTGTTTAAGACATTAAGGATGTAGGGTCTATATCTGCAGTGCCATTTGTATCAATTACGTTTTTTTTTCTATTGGTAATATACAAGTATCCTACTGCCACTTGATCACTTCCCGAACTTTCAAATATCCGTATTAGTCGGTGCTGTGATCACGCAGGGCTGTGTATTATGCAAAAAAAACTTAAATCTACAGCTTCATAATCTTTTGTACTTCAGTAACAAACTGATTTCTTTCTTGACCATGAGACACAATCACAAACATAACTAACATCATTCAGATAGTACATTTTCGAATGATCATTGTTTGTAAAATTAAAATAGCTTTGTTACTGATGTTTGAAAACGTATTGTCAACAATTTTCAACAAGGTGTGTTGTGCAATTTAGCTAAATGGCTCTGCCACGTACCCTTAGGGTTAAATAAACTAGCTTGGTAAACACTTACGAAATGTGTCAGACATCCCTTTTACCACAAAGTGTGTGAAAAATGAGAATACCGGTGCGTTCGTAATGCCATGCCGTAATTGACGAGGTGTAAAGTATTTCGCTGAGGATATTTAATTGAAATTTCATTTTACTTGACGGTATAGGGCCAACGAATTCGTATGGTCCAATTGATATGTACACTCAGATCTAGCGTCATGGGTTTGTAAATTCAGAAACATCCTAGAACATCTAATTACATTGGCGGTTATCTGGTCGATTATTCATAGAACTTCTAAGTAATTTGCTGAACGGTTTAGGACACACCTCTTATCATCCCTCTTTGAGCTCGTTTACTTTGTCATTACCTGTATATATATTTCCCAGAGTTCTCTATCGCTATTGCTCAAGCAACAACGTGCTCATTATTTTTTTTCGCATGAGCATTGGGCAATGCGTAAAATAATATTGAAGGGCTGATCCAGTATTCAATGGGGTATTCAAGTTTCCTACAATGTATAATGGAATGGAAGTAAGTTCAAATTGAATTGTGTAAAGTTGAAATAGGTGGAAAGTGTTATTGACAATACGAATGGTGTCGATATCAGATTTATTCCTGGTGCGCATATGCATTTTGGGACCATAAAATCATTAGAGAGGGAACGTCGATTAGTGAGGGACATCAATAGAACATTTGAATGTATGTTTTAATTGATCTTACTTGGTATACACTACATGTTAATTTTCTAATATATCTATGCCATTGAAGATTGAATATTAGAAATTTTACGGTTATTTTATACTAAGTATGACCAATAGAAATATACTTAAAATCTTTGTTATTTTGTCCTACAATTAAGTAGCATGAATATCATTACACCTGTTCTCATTTTTGTGCACACTTGTACTTATGTTGCACCATCGGCCCTTCCATATTGTGATAACACCCAGGAGATAATGGTGTTTCCTGTGACAGAATTCCTTTGTCTTTTGTGACCTCTTAATTGGGTCAACATATGGCGTACTAGGATATAATTGCATGAATTGATGAATAGTGTATAAAGGCATGCTAAGCGATGATTTAAGTTAATAAATAATTATCTATTGTAAACTAAAAGTATTAGTGTAATCAAATTAAGGATGTATAATGATTGCTATTTAGGTGGTTTTGAGAGAATGACAAAGGGATAGAGTTCATTTTAAATTAAATATTTTTTCCCATTTCATATAAATTATAATGAATAATTGTACAAACGATTGTAGGACAGAAGGATGTTATCATGTATTTACGAATAACGGTTACTTATTACCCTTATTATTAAATAATGTATTACTAATAAGTGTAATGAAATAAATATTACTTCAAATAGTACACAATTGTTTGGGAGCCATTGGGAATTTGTCTTTGTGGAAATAATTGAGACGTTTGTATAGACTTGCGCAGTATTGACTTGGTATATTTGACAAAATATTGAGAACGAGTTAGGTGCATTCAGTGACGATTATTTAACTATTCGGAAGATCGTGATATATTGTTAAGAATAATACATTATATGTTGCTTACATTAGATTACTTTTTCTACGTTATGGCTGTCTGTTTCTTGTTCTTTTACTAAATATACGATAAGGTGACATGTTTTACATTAGCAGATACATGTGCTTTTGCTGACTTGTAATAATATTGTGATTTGATTTAATTATACATTTATTTTCCAAATATTAATTTCTTGTGTCTCTCAGCGGTTATGTAATTTGTCTTGCACCGCACGTATAAGGTTTAGTACAAAAAAAAGTATTTTTTCTAGAGAATGTTATGTACATTTCAAAATATGGAAATTGAATATTTGGAAAAGTTATAAAAGTAAATATATGCAAAAGGGGAGAACGTGCAATCAGAAAATTAAATCTTTTCTGAACTCTGCTGTTTCGCCACAGCAATGATTAATTATTTTTCAAATAACATTTTATTATTATGAATTTCTCTTATGTGATTTAACATGTTCTTTGTATGCATGGACACCCACTATTGATGGTGGCTTGTATAAGGCCATATTGACCAGTGATCAGCCAGTTTTCATCTTTTGCGCGAATTGCTTCTGCTTTACCTGGTGGCAGACCGACGCAAACATCGGATTTTATAGTTCTTAAGCTGAGCAAATTAGTTGGTGTAAAACCTCGCAATGACTCTAGAAAACTGGTTGTATATTCGAAATTGATATCACCAGTCAGTTTTCTGTAATTCAGATCGCCTTTAAATATGGCCAATGTGGCTTCAGAGAGTTTGGCGTATAATATTGGATCGCGACTCTTCATTTGTGCATAGTCATATGGTTCAGTCCAAAATAATTCTTCCTGTAACGTCATCAATTACATTAGAATTAGTGAATTTAGTATAATATAGTTAGCTCAGTGATTAAATTAGAAGTATGAAGAAATACCTCTATGGTGAAAATATTATTTTGCACATGATTGGCGCATATTTCACCCAAGGCTGATAAATCAGGATTTGATGATGTTTTCATTTGCTCCACTAGCCAATGGAAATCATTGACAGTGGTGTCACTCACGTACCATGGCCTAGATTTAACGTAAAAACGAACTTTTTGCGTTAGACCATGAGTTACCATAAATGCAGCCAAACATAAATCGGTAAATAGTTCATATCCTGCATTGTCTAGTATTATATCAACAATGAGAGAGTTATTTTGTTTGTCAGTCTTACTTAGAAGATCCCAAATATATTTCGATTCATCCACAAGAATGTCTTTTTCTAAAGATTCTAAGAGTGAGATTGGATTCCCAGATTGATTGCTTTCAGCGCCAGCGCTAAGAGATAAGTCACATCTGTAAGTAAAATATAGTACCAGTTAAAATTTCATATATTTTTTCAGATGATGGCATAAAGTGAAATATGTTGTCTCATTTACAAAAAAGTTACCTGTTTCCCCAAAGATCAACTTTTATTAATTTAATAAATTCATGTTTCCGTTCAGCAGATGATACATTTTCTGTTCTATTAATAAGATCCATCGTATAGTGGCTAAGGGCAATAATACTACCGATCGATCCAGTAAAACTATCTTGCTTTTGTTTTCTAAAAGGGTCATAGTTTTTTAAGGTTTTCCTGAAATTATAAATATGATTTCATTTATTATATTCATTGTTTTAAGGTACTGGTTTATCTATAATATGATTTGAACCTTACGTGAGTGCAAATTCTTGTGCCAGCCTACGATATAGATAACATTCACAATATAACCAATGTGTGTTAAACCAACATGGTATTTCTCCTTCTATTCTAGTACGTTCATCAAGGTACTCATTCCATACATTTTTATCATCGTCAATATCAACTGAAGGAAGTCGCTGTAGTGGTTTATTGGTAACTACTTCATTTTTCAATTTACTAATACGTCCTATAATGTGTTTTACTTCCTCTGCTGATTCCTGCAGGTATTTAACAAAATATATATAACAGGGATTATACAGACTGATCGCAGTACTATCCACACATTTTCGCTAAATATAATGTATACTCAAATTTATGTGCAATCACATGGATATACTTTATTTGGAGTAGTGAGAAATATACATTCACCTGTCCATATTGTTTAATAATTTCATCTTTCTCACGACTTAAAGTATCAACAATTTTTGTTAAGATGACTGGCAATCTATCTCTTATGGTCACAAAAGCAAAGCTCCTGCATCAAAAAAATGTCACTTTTAATAACTTCAAGCAATAAAGACAAACTTCAGATCTATAGGTTACAAGAGAGTCTTACCGTTTATATATCCCAGCAAGATGAACACCATGTGGAGTCTCAATGTCTTGAAGTCCCTGTATCAAATCCAGTGAGTTTGTTCTTTGTGACATGGTCTCCACCTTTTCACTTTCTGACTTTACGTCTGGTAGAAGACAGCTAAAAGACAGAAGAACTATAAACAGATGAATAATAACGTGTGGAATATTAGGCAGAAATTCAACCATTTCATATGAACTAATGGACCAATTATGATTAAATTAAAAATCCGTAAATACGCAAGACTAATAAGATGACCTTACTTGACCTACGCGTCTTTAAGGAAACGATGATCTTATAATTTATTGCTGAGACTATTCTATTGACAAGCTGCTATTATTTTTAGCCTCAACTCATTGCGCAAGGCGCAAGCGCTTATTATCAGCGCGCACGTGTTCGATGGAAAGTAATCTGAATTCTTCTGACTTAGATTACATGAATTACGGAATGAATTCCTTTGAAGTCCTCTTTTAATTGTGACTTAAGTATTAACGCTAATGATTCCCTTTTTTAAATGCATCACAAATGTAACTTAATACAGTTGTAATGCTTCCTGCAACTTTACAGAATTGCAGAGTTCGAGCAACAGTTCAGCATTTCGTTTAAAATTTTAATATTAAAAAACCTGTTTATTTCAGGTGAAATGCATTTCGATAATAACAATAAGTTTTCAGGAAAATTCTAACGTAGATAATTATTCATTAAAATTCCCTAATATATCACCACTATGTGCTTACCTAGTAGAAATTTCAATTCCTACGTTTAAGTTGAAAAGCGTGTACGTCACAGACAGTCTTTTGAATTTCTTTTTCTCATAACTTCGCAATTTCTCTTTGTGTTCCTGCGTAATCGGCTTTACTCGGGTTCATTAAAAGTAACGAGAAGAAAAGAACTATTAAAGAGTCGACTTTGCTCGATCGACCATTTTGAACTTTCATCTATCTAATTCTAGCTGTAGGAACACACACCACTTTATTATTACTCCACCCAAGACTTACTATTGAAGTCTGGCGAGCTTCGTCCTGACTTGTCTTGCGGCAAGTTGGTTTTTGCGACAACCAAAATAGCTAACTTCAGTGATAATTTAGCTACAGATGCCAAAGACTTTATTAAACTTAGCAAAGTCAAGCGGGTAAAAGTTTCCCGTGCTTTTCCCTCTCATGCTACCTCGGGCATCCATGTTTTACTACTGGTAGTTAGAGTCCGCGCCATACGGCACTGAAAGATTTGTAATAATTAACAAAATAATAATCGCAGTCTCAGCTGATTACTTCGGATGAATTGTGCATTTGGTCCAGGCTACCGAGTGGGAGCGAGTTGGCGCTACTGGAGGATGGGTAAGACCGGCAGCAATGTTGCTAATTAGTACATACCACCGAATGCGGCATAACTCGCAACCCATGAATTCCATGAACCACACAGTACAGTCACAAGAGTTAATTCATCAAGATTATCTACGAGTTTCTAATACAATACAGTGATATCGCGTAAGTTATGCTTTATTCAATTTTACTCATCCAATCTTCGATTTATAATATTAACTTTTTCTTAAGCTTAACCTAACCTAACATCAAACGATATACCTTAATTATCCATTCACTAATTAATGCACCTCTACTTCCTTCCCGTCTTTTTTTCACTAGGCACTTTTTGCTCAGCTACAACATGTCTTACTTTTCTACCAACCTTAAAGCACATAAAGTCTGTGTCTATATTAACTTCATATATTGTCAAACGGAAATGCAAGATCTTCGATAACCTCGATTATACGGTGAACTAATGAAG
This sequence comes from Cephus cinctus, assembly GCF_000341935.2. Lineage (NCBI taxonomy): Eukaryota > Metazoa > Arthropoda > Insecta > Hymenoptera > Cephidae > Cephus > Cephus cinctus. The sequence continues at coordinate 2,184,163 of NW_014332838.1, forward strand.
TTCTTGGCGATACGTCAGGAATGAAAAATAGTCTCGACTCTCATAACGTCACCTTCGTGTTCACGAGTCGCGAATCGAATCTGGACAAATCGCGTCGTGATTTTATTTATCCCGGTCTCGGTCGGCCATCCTTTGGCTAAGTTCACGAGACGAAAGGACTCTCCTGAATACAGATGGTACAGGGTGTGCTAAATTTATATTCACGGAACTCGCGTACTCTCGCGGACACCGGCACTTTGGACATTTATCGACTAGCCCGACGGCATAGCCGTTGACTCGAACCGTTCATCGTCACGGGACAATAATTTTCCTGCTTTTCGTGGAGACCAAATTTAATTATCATTCTGGAAATACCTTCTCGACCATCGGCGCGGTGTGAGATGCCGAATGTGGCGACGCCTAATGAAGAATGACGAGCTTTTTATTGAATATGACTGTACATACATTCTCGAATAACATATGTATATGTACGTCATATATCTATATCACATAGCAGACGTATTCAGTATATCGATGCCACTGATAAATGTCGTCCCACCGGATTAAATCTATTGTAAAAAGATATTAATTATATGATATTTGTTTTCATCCTTTTTGAAAAATATAATAATCTTTTATTATCCGTCATTGTCCTTTAACGCAAAAAGTAAGAGACAGGCGTACCAAGACTTTATTTCGTGCGTTATTATCTAAAACGTATTAGCGTGCAGCAAAATCGACGTTTGTATTAGTATATTGTTGATTAGTGTTTTCAGTAGTAGTCGTACCGCTGTTACAACTTTACGAGCGGTCGTATAAAACTATGAACGATATGGCAGAGTGTATGACGTGCATTTTGCAGAGTCCCTCGTAAATGCACGTTTAGACCACATGGCTCGTGACAATTCTCGAAAGCTAGAAAACCTTTCACGCTCTACGAGAATTATTTGGCAAAATTGAAATTTCTCAGTTTGACATTACTTACGTTAGCAGCAGATACGACATTGACTGAAGCTAGTGACTCTAGTGAAAAGTTATACTCTTGTTAACTTTCACAGCGCTCAGATGAGTAGAGAATTTCAATTTATAATGTATATCTATATAATATAAATTGAAATATCGTACCATATATATGTATACATATATACCTCAGCGGTCGGGTTCGTCCAAGTTGAAACAAAATCTTAAAATGTAAATGATAGTTCTGCACTAATTACTCATGGCTCAAAAGCCAAGAGCGAACTTAATGAAAACTTTATGAATAGTGGTTAATCATTATTAATTTCATATTGTTCATAGTGTTTACAGGCAATTTGTTCTGCGATAACAAAAGGCTAGAAGTTCAGCATTTTTTGAGTTCAACAAGATAAGAGGAATACAAGAATCATGAATACTTTCAGTTCCTGATGATCGTCTATGCTCCACCATTTCCTTTAGCAGCGCATATACAGAATACAACTAAAAAAAATCAATGTTTTCGCTTCAGTCACCGATGAACCACAAGGAATAGCATGTAGCGTGTATTACGAGTAAACACGCCGTTGAACAGTATGGGAAGTATAGTCGTTCCATTCTTTAAAATTTCTCCCAGTATCTTTTTCGACGTACAACATTCTCCACCCTCAGATTCCAAGATGTGCAACTCGTGTTACGTATCCTCACGTGTGCAATCAGTAGAATCAATAGAGCGTACGCGTATCTAAACTTGCCACGGGAAGAGAGAATAAAATATGAGAATATACGGGCAACGAATGCACCATCAAGAAAGAAGGCTTGACTGGAGACTTCAGTAGCAAAGCCGATACTTCTGTGAATTTAATGATTTTTTCTTGTTCCCAGCTTCGTGGACAAGCAAGCAAACAGACCCGAGGAAGATTCGCCATGAGTTTCCTTAAGACTTTCCTAACTAATTCTGCCGAATTAAACTCCCGTTTGGACAAACTCCTTCTAATTACAGGTGCGGCACTTTCAGTTCCCGTGACGTCTGTCCTGTACCTCACTCTTTGTCTCTGCGTCCTTGCACAAGTTTCCTTTAATGTTTTTGTTCTTCGCCATCCCGAGGGATGAGCTCAAAAAAAGATGGTACGTCTTTGTAAATCATTACGCACACACACCGTATCTACGTCGTATAGCTACGACAGGCAATAATCTTGCAGGGGTATCATAGCGATTATAGAATGGGTCCTGCTGGGGTAGGTCCGTAAGTGCCCACGGGGTGTGCGAATAATAGGGTAATTGTTATGCCACGGCACGGTAGGCGGGGGATCAAAACCGTGTCCCTCTGATAAGACACGGCTATGGACATACTCGACGGACTTAACTTAGATCCTAGGCCTGCTCTTACTCTGTCTTCCTTCTTGAAATCCCTAAACTCAAAGTCCAGTGTACACATTCAGCTGCTAGGTGAAACCGATTAGAAAGCACTAGTGTTCTTAGACATTTTCATAGGTCAGATGTATTAAGGAACCAAGATAATATTGTTACAGGGTCATGAAAGTATGGAATTTATTAGCTAAGATGCACGTTTGCGGTTCGCGGCGATACGGTGGATGATTTTTAAAATCTCGTGTGACAATCATTGAATACTTTTTGATTAGGTATCGATTGCGCATATTATTATTGTTCTTTCCGTTCGCAAATATAAAGAACTATCTTTGCCATTTTTAAATGATATCGAAAAAAGTTAAATGCATGGTTATGGAGAAGGAAAAAGGAATAGAAGTGAAAAAAGATTAGACTAAAAGCACACATAATAAGGGATGTGCGTTTGAAATTTGGTAACTTTTTGACAAATTTTCGATACTGCCGGAACATCTTAGCTTCGTGCAGCAGCGTCAGGCCCAACGTGCGATTTGCAATTGTTTGAAATACGCGTTCAGCCAGGTGGAAATCTGTACAGGGCGACTAAAACATATTACGATACTAGTTTTTGTATCTCAAGTTGCGAGTCTACATGTTCCATTTTGGATTCTATGTGTTCTTCGCTATGGATTTTGGAGTTCACAGGAGTCTTTGGAATTTGGAGTGTTACTGGTCGCGGCCGTACTCTAGCGAAATTATCCGGAACTATTGCAGGTGCTTAGCAGCGACATCTGGTGGAGTTTTCCGAAACTAAAAAAAATGCTCCCCCATGAAAATGCAATTTTAAGCGATAATTTATCGACTTAGTTTTCTGTAACTAACAAAACTGCTTCTCAGGAAAATGCATATCTCGAATTGACAATTTCGCTAGAGGGTATGGAATTCGCAAAAATTTCGCTAAGGGCGGAAAGCGTTACCAACGTCGCAAAGGATGCAAATTCTGCGACCAGGAGCGCGATAGGCTGTAAAGGCTATGATCAGGAACACTCCAAATCCCAAAAGCTCCCGTAGACTTCAAAATCTATGGCGAGAAACACATGTAATATATAGACTTTTAACTTGAGATAGAAAAATAGCTTTACAGTACGTTTTAGCCGCCCTGTACGACTTTGCATTTGACTGAACGCGTACTTCAAGACAATTGCGAATCGCATGTGCAGCGTGAAGCTACTGTACGAAGCTAAGGCGTTTTGCCTGTATTGGAAATCTGTCAAAAAGTTACCAAATTTCAAACGTAAAAATATCCCTTATTATGTGCGTTATTCGTGTGAACTTTTTTTCATCTCTACTCTTTTTGCTTGCTCCGTAACTTTTGCATTTAACTTTTTTCGATATCATTTGAAATGGCAAAGATAATTTTCTAATTGCCAACGGAAATTAAACGAACAATAATAATAATATGCGCAATCGATGCCCAATAAAAAAATATTCAATAGGTGTCACATCAGATTTTCAAAATCGTACACCGTTTCACGGCAAACGTCCATCTTAGCTCATACACTCGTAGAACCGGTTAAGTATATGTTACATAGAGTGGTAAAAAATCCCTGTTAATTGTATTATTAGACTAGGCGTTAGGAGGAATGGACAATTGTGATACGAAGGGATAAAATGAAATTATGATAATCGTTGTATAGTAAAAAAAATTTTATTGTTTTGGGTACTCCACGTTGAGTTGGTTGGTACACGCATGTGTTGCTAGGAGCACGCGGTATGCTAAAGAACCACTTTCGCGGATTACACCAGACCCAAGTTTCTGAGGAAACTTTGGCGTACTGGAAATGCATGCACTTACTGGGTAAGACCTCCTGTAAAGATGTGCACCTTCTCCGCTGCTACTAAGTAAACTTGTATGCTCACATAAATTTCTTTCGTGACTGCTTGTCCGCTTTGCCGTTTGAAGACACGAGAAGACTGAAAATGTTTGATTGTTTTTGCTGTTTTGGCCAGACTGATGAAAGTGGTGTACGAGCGGGACTTTTCGAAAATATTTTTTCATTTCACTTAACTTACATAATGCTTAATACACGTGAAACTGTACTGAAGAATCATAACGGAAAGAATCCGCAGTACCTATGCTGTAATAATTTGATTTTGCTAGTTATACAAATAATTGGCAGTTCTGGATTTCTACAAAATTGCACTGAAAGTACCTGGGGGCTAGGGACCGTGTGTAACTACGTGCAAAGTAAACTTCTAATGGAAAAGGATTTACATTTGCATTAATAATCTCGAGTGTCAGTGGGGGATTCTTTCGTTTTGATTTGATAAGGATTTACAGTATTTAACTTCTCGATTCTCTTTATAAATGGTATTGGTGTAGTTCTTGCTATAGGAAATTCATTAGAGTCCACGAGCTGCAAGTTAATTTACATTTTAAATCAATACGTTGATTTAAGAAAAAAAAAAAATAATTATAGCAATGAATTTCACGTTAGTTAATAATTTCTTACATAACAGCATTCACGCTCCGTTATCAATCAATGGAATAAACATGTTCGATATGGCGTTTTAACATGGTTGAAATTCTGATTAGATATTACCTAGTGAATATCAAAGTTGCATTCTCGCATATATTAGAGCAAAACCGTCGAAATATCCTGGATTTCACAATCATAATAGAAACGCAGCTGAAACAGTAATGCACTGTCGCACGGTATCCTATATCAATTGTTTTGTATTCGTCTCTGCTTCATAATATTCACTTAAATTCCATTCTGATTAATTCCAGGTGTCCGACTTGACTATGCATAGATACATAATAGATATATAATATACACACATATTTGCCAGCTTGTTATTCCACGAAGATGCATCTAGCTCGAGTTATTTCAAGTTACTTATGAAAAGTGGCCGATCCTTTTGACGTGTTTGCATGAAGTACCACCCCACGTTCAAGGGACGCTGAACGCGTTCAAGATAACGAATCTGTATTCCGTTGAAAATATAATCACGATATTCCTTATACTACGAGGGTACATTATAACTGTATCTATAAGTGGCATAATAAATTCTTAAGAATATCTGCCGTCTAATAATGCGAATAACCACTGTACGTACACTTAATGGTACTTGTAAGGGGCAGTTTTCAAAGGGTCCCTTGGGACATGGCTCAATGTTGGAGCGAAACTGGTGGTAGTCGGCTGCCGGCTATGGACCATATTATAAAGTAAAGGGAACCACCGAGTAGCGACGGTGCTGCTGGTGTGGTAAGTGTTGCTACTAGTGAATGAACTATACAGTACAGGACTGTAGGAAGGTAAATTTAATTCGTAATCTGCCACAATGCCTACCCCTTGCAACGTGGCTCATTATGAATTTATGTAACCTTCTTGAACTCGACTGTTTCCACGCTTATAGAATAAAAAGTAACCTGGGTTCCGCGTGGAACGATACGTTGTTACCTTCGTGCTTTTGGGTCTGTTTAAAATGAAACGATCCCTTTTTATTTGATCGGAATAATTTTCTTTTGTGAAAACAAAAAATTACGTAGTCGTGAAATTTCGACGAGTCAGCGAATACACACGTTATGGATGCCGCAGGAGAATATTCTACGAAGCCTCGACATTTCATCCGGAAACGTGGTCAGTTCGGAACTGAGTATAATGCCAGTTTGAAAGAACCGTGTCGCGTCGTTTTGGCGGCGCTGAAAGGAGTAGGGTGAAACTTTAAAATCGCCGCGGTGCTTGCTGGGACGGTGATCGTAAATACATAACGTACTTCTGTGGATATATAAGAGTATAACTTTCTTCTTGCACTATGTGGTTAGTATATATAGGCATATACGTGTGCTTACATATATGAACACGTGTACGTAGTTAGATGTACATTTCCGTGGTTGCGCATGGAAAATTGAATATGTAGTTATAGAGGTACGACATTTATAAAGTATGTCAGAGGATTACGATACCTTGGTGATAAAAATCTCTTTCTCTCAAACTATCAGGACGACCGTTAACGTAGATAGATATTTTCTATATGGTCTTGAATGGGGACATTACAATTTTTTTTTATTGGTGTATCTTTCCTTTATTTGTTTCTCTTGTTGTATGTGTATATTGATCTTGCTACGAATTATTGCACCGCATTACTTGGCAATGCATTAAATTTGCTTGGCTTTCTTTTTTCATTCTTTTTTTTTTCGTTGTGCGTTATCGCTGGAATTGCAGGGCTAATCAAAACTGGGCCGCTACACGGTTCGTCGACTTTTCATTAGCCGTTCGTCGAGGGTTCGACGGCTCCGCACAATACGAGAGTCTGATAATTGGTGAACTATGGCACAATGGCAGGGATCATCTTTTCCTGGTTTCATTGTCTTGCTCTAGAAAATAATAATCGTAGAATGAAATACAACTGTATATACTTCACCGAACTGTGCGGATCTTGTGTAACATTCAAATTTGACAGTTCCATAAACGTTTTCATTAAATATTTTTTGCTATACTTTTTTTTTTAGTTAACAATGACAGGAATTTTCTTATTAAAGAATCTGATAAAAATTGCAAATTAGAAAATTTTCAGTATCTTCGCGCTCTTGGTAAAGAATTTAATAAAATGCCTTTTTGCATATTTTAATTTATTGATTTATCATAAAGTTACGGCTGTAGAAAAAAATTTTGAAATATTTAGAAAAATAGATACGAATCACGTATGAATTACGTGCTCTACTTTTCATTACATAATTTCATCTATCGTCTCATCTCCTAATAGACAATCGTATAGCATCCTATTCCGAGCGATTAAAACCAGCAATATAATCAATGATATGAAAATCAGTTAATTGTATAATAAAATTATTATAACGCGATTAAAAAAAATATATAATATTTATACCTGTATTGTGTATTAATTATAATATATATGGATTTACCTTATCCACAGACGATTAACAGAATTGACGTCCGCACGATTAGCCTAATCTCGAAATGACAACCGTGGTCACGGGCCAGATTCATTGACAACCACTCTCGCCTAATTAAGAGAAGTTTACGTAATACCTAGTCGACTAACAACGTACAGGTTGAGAGGGATGCAGTTAATCCTTGGTTCGTATGCAACTAGAGGGTTAGCTATTACAACATCAGAGGTTCCCGCAATTTTGATGAAATATTGCACAACGGTTGATGGGAGATTTACTCTACACTATCTATACCGTATATACTTTGGGAATAACCAGTTCTGTTGTTAAACTGTATATCTATTCGCCTAGTCAAACATTATTGTAGACTTTAATCATCCGATCAGAGATACGAACTCACTTTGTGGCTTACTAATTAGCATATACCATATACAGGATGCTCTTTACAGTTAACCCTTAGTTAACGTATTAGTTATACTTGAGAGAGTGTTTCTATCCAGCAGCCTGATTTCACGGGTTCAGCAGCCAAATATAGAAGTTATGGCTTATCGATCTTATCCATAAGCTCATCTCGGGCGTCCAGTGGTATTTCAATGAGATTAATTTTGATGCTATGAATTTCGAATTAGCCAGTACATTAGTATTTACAATTCGAAGTCACGCATTAGAAGGTATTTTAGTATGGGACTATGGGACAGGTGTGGTCCTGAATTAAAAAGGACGAAGAAAAAAAAAAGAATAATAATAATCATGACACAAGATATTGTTTCTCACCTCTTTTTATTACATGTCGTATGTACTTATAAGAATCTCTCGTCTGGTTCTGGTAGATAACAACATTCAACTCAACGACGCAAAGCATAATAATATCATATAACATACAATATAGTGATATCATTATTCAATAATCCCTCTTAATTTTAATATATGTATACATATATACCTTTATAATTATTTCATTACCTTTTTTTTTTGTTTTAAATCATCTTACATTAATAACTAGACGGCCAAGTTTATATTTAATTCGTTTAGCCTAAGGTCAAAATATCTTTCCTAAGGTTTACCCTTGTCCTCAGTTTTTGCAAGCTCCGCCGAGGACAGACGAGAACCACTTCGGGAAGCTCCGCCGTCCCATTCAGGCTTTAAAGCTAGATTTAATCTATGGTATATACTTATTTACTCGTATGTACAGATCCGCCGTTGATGAGTATTTCAGCTCAGACATGCCGTAGAACGAAAAGGAAAATTCGATGAGAAAAACTTGAAGGAAACTTTTATACGTTTCACCGGTTAGCTCCTGGCGTCTTATCACCGACTTTGCTACACACGCCAACTGTTACCCCCTCCCTTATCAGAATACATCCACTACACTTTTTGGTGACATACACTACACGACGCAATGTAAATAAAAAGTCAGTAGTCTCAAATAATATATATGTATATAGCCACACCCAAACGGCGATTGGAGTCGACCGATTAACAAATAATCCATAACAGGCCTTGTGACGTAGCATTAAATGTATTTTATACGTCATTAGGTTCGTACGCGCGTCAATATTAAAAGAATACATTTTTGAATTTGCCGCGTTCTCTACGGCGACCGATTAACCCGATTAATTAGCGTCTACTAAATAATTGAGACAAAGTCGCTCGCCGTAAAGGCGTTATCGCATGGGGACAGCGGCGACGAGAAAAGGGAAGTTCAAGCGAAGCTATTGGGACCGACGCCCGGCGACGCTCGTGAACTTCGGGAAATGACAGCATTTCCTGCACGATAAGGACACTCGAGAGTCCTTGTAGGGGCGGGACGCCAACGCTTGGGTAGGTAAGACTCTGGTAAAGCCCTGAACTCGATTTTCTCTTCCTTAATCCAGTGGCAGCCCTTAACCCTTATTGTCCCGAGCCTGTTCTGTACCTGTTGCTTGAAACAAGTTCCTCGTTGAATAATAGATATTCCTGCAGTCAACGTACGTCCAGTGCAGCGTTAGCTGTTCTTTAGATAGAATTATTCGTGTCTTGAATTTTCACTACCTTTACGACAGCTTTATGCAGCAGCCGTAAAAGAGTCCAGCTGATATTGGGGCAATGGTTATTTGCGGTTTTGGAAAATTTGAATTTTTTTTTTTTTCAAAAAACAAATATAACGATAAACGAGGATTTACGTTACCTATGGTATTCTGTATCTATTCTGATTTTCGCATGTCTCGATATACATAAAGTTGCAGGAGAGCTTGGCGATCCTCGTCGACAGTCGCGTAACGCTGGATAACGCTTTATTGCCGCCAATTGACCTTTCGAATATTTCAACGCGTTTTCACTTGAGCAGTTAGAGCTGTATACCTGAGTAAAATGAGAATGTCAAGGAGTACTTGGTTAGTCGACGACTCCATACCGTACCGATACCCATATCGATAATGTATGATGTTAGCAAAGGGTTGTTATACCTCGTGCACACGTAATTAGTAGTACATTATCTAACAGCATTTTTATTCTCTCACTTTCTTATTCCCGTGTCTTCTTTTCCATTTAATCTTTCTTTCCGGCAGTTATTCATTTTCCAACAGTCAAGACTCCATTCGATGATGGACGCGCTTTACAATGTCGCTTAAAAGTAAACAGCACTATTTGACTATTCATGACGGTATTGGTGCTTTTACTTTCGATAACCACTGCCATTCTTTAGTAACACTAGTGACGACTTCAAGTCCGGAAATTTAATTATGGAAGTGACGATATCACCAAATTATTCGGTCCATTCATTGGGTTCTGATAAAGCCGTCGAGAAGGGGTACGGGGAAGGAGGGGGGTAGATGGCAATACTGGGACAGAATAAGGAACGTCAGAAGGACTCCGTTGGGAACTACAAGTGTGGAAGATGAATAAGGATGTAAAGGGACGAAGGGGGTTGGATTGAAAATGCACAGCCGAACGTGGAACCAAGTGGCTTCATAGAAAACTAGTTTGATCTTTGAACGACTACGGATTCCATCGGGGTAGGGTGAAAAAGATAACGACAAAAGTGGCCACTTCCTGTAACGTAATTGGCACTCCGCTCTTTAAATGAAGATCAGTTCTCATAGGACGGCAAGTCCTGTGCCCATGTGAATGGACCCTCGTTCGTTCGGGATAAATTGGTATTTTTATAAGTTAGCGATTTATATAAGGATTATCGAGAGCACCGTGAAAATCCTAACGCGCTACTAGCCGTCTCTAGTTTGTCACGTAATTAGAGGTGAGTGCAATCGTTGCGCAGGCGACGGGAGCTTCTTAGATTTTTAAATGATTACTTTTCACTGTCACTTGGTCTTTTATTTCTTTTAAGGTTTGTAGCACTGTCTACGTTCTTTAATCTACGCCATTCAGTGTAAGGGTGTGGCCATGAGCGAATGACATTTTAATCTCAAGTATTCAGATGGCGTCTGTGATTTTATAGGGGTGGGACATTGGGAATTCGATGGGTAAAAAATATCAGCGGGAATACGAAACGATAGGAGACCCCTTGTGGGAGGGTTGATGTAGTATAAAGAGAAAGGAGGGAGAAGCACGGATGAAAAGCATAAGGAAATAAGTATAAGGGAGTATCCAAAGTTATGCGCTTAAGGTGTACTATCGATATCTTGGATAGCAATTCGTTTAGATGCACTAGGAACACCTTTATCCAGTGATCGCGTGCAGTTCAGTATGTAGAATAAAAAGGGCAGTACTCCTCGTGCAAATTATATTAATCCTAGTGCAGACGGCTGCTTCGGTCAGGATGGGGTTAAGGGGTAGCAGTAGTATATGGAGACAGATTACACATTTTACAATATGTTACACTGAAAGCGATAGTCGTTGCACTTTCTGACATTGCCCATGCTCATAAAAGATCTTGACCCTTCCACACTTTATCCGGATGTACTCTTGTCGACGTCTTCCTGCAGGAAGATATTCAGCTCGCACATGCTGCTTCGTCCAGTTGCCGAACGCACTTCAGTCTTCGAAATATGTACGACTTCGTCCCGACTTGACTCTTGGCACGCATTACGACGTAAACTTTTAAACGGCACTAGCTATTCGGTCAGTCTTTATGTGTTTTGTTTTCATATCATTTCAACTTTTTGTTTCCTTTTTTTTTCGAGTTCGTAATTACAAGAGTTACTTGATATAGCTAAACAAGGGTGCTTATCGGATAGCCGTTACCGCGATCAAACCCATCACTAGTAACGCCATGGTCGTCGTGATACTCGCCGCCATGTCTGGAACAGATAGAAGAAGAAAGAAAAAAGTCAGACATACGTAAGATATTTCTTCGCGAGATATAACTCGAGAGGAGGATGATGCAACTAACTTCATGGACCACTAAGACAACTTCTCCTACCGGAATTACGAACATGGACGCGCGTAACGCAAGCTTGACGCCGCTTCTGGACTCCGCGAAGAATCTTTCAGCTATCTTCATGGAATCCAGCGAGAAAACTGGGAGGAAGCCAGTTACTCTTCCGGTTAGCCCTCTCCTCCCTTCTTTTAGCCATTACTCGCTTCGAGAGAAATGTATTCTCCGCGTTCTTCCTACCCTCACTCATCTCTAATTACGAATCAGAAACAACCCAGTCGGCCACCCCCGCTCGAACTACCCTCCTTTTCTATCCTTCCCACTGAATACTACTACCCTCCTTACTCTCCCTTTAGTCCCTCGGGAGCTCCACGCTTCGCTACTTTTGTCTGGTCTGTTATCCCATTCCTGTCTCATTCTGCCCCTCAGCCTCCTTTCTTCTCCCTCCGCACTCAGTTTTCAGCCACCCTTTACCGTGCGACCCCATTGCCGCTGTACGGCCATCCCCCCTTCTTCTCTCTCTCTCTATTCTTCTTCTTTACTTTCATTGACTTTACTTTACCTTTTTCTTCCATTAGCTGTCCATACGTTTCTTCCTTCCTTTTCACTTTATATCCAGTCTTACCCCAAGAGCCAGCACAATCATTTTCATCCAACCTTTGCCGTAGGTCTTTTGAATTTCATGCATTCTTTGCGGTCAACGCGCGTAATCGAACATGACTTTTTTTTTTTCCTAAATTAAATAAATCACTCAAGAATCCCCTTTGTTATTTTTGCTCTTGACTTTGGGTTGCCTATTTCTCTCTGTAGGGCTTTTTTTTCTATCTCCATCTGTCTCTCTCTTTATCCATTACCTTTCACGCGAGTCGTGCACCGTGAGAGAATAAATAACGCGATCGAGGTTAACGGTTCGAAGCGCCAGGAAGAAAATTAAACGACGAATCGACCTCCTTGGAGAATAAGGCAGAGACGAGTCTAAAGAAGCCGAAGGGCTGCGCGATCCTCTAGGTTCCCTTTTACATTTTCTCTTTACTTTGATTTTATTTTCTTGCTATTTCTTATACCTCTTTTTGTATCTCGTTATTATCATTATTTTTGTCTTCCCTTCTTGTAACCCAAGAAGAAATTACCTGCCCGCCACAAGGTATGACTTGACTGGGATGGTTAGACGTTTCTGGCAAATACGGATTTGCAGATTCCGCCATTATGCAAATTATTTTTAAGGAATTGCGAAAGTGCAGAGGCATTGAAAAAATACGAGGGAGAAGAGGTATGCAATGTCGCCCGAGGCTTCGAGGAATTTTTAAGAAATGAGGAACGTTAATACCGGCAATGACGTAATGTTCGGGCTCATTTAAATAAGCAAAATTGTAAGGTTTCAGAATTGCACGTTTCGTTTGATAATATTCTCCATCAGCCATTATACATATTTCGTTAGCTCCTCGGAATTTATCGCACAGCTATAGTGCGTTGCCGTGTATTTCCTGTACGTTATCAAGAAGCGAATACTGGCAGTTCTAACCAGCGACCGGTTTATCACTAATAGCAAAATGTCACGACAGGAAGTTAGCGCTTTCGACGTGGACGTTTCAACGCAGAAAATAATTGAAGATCACAGATACACGTGACTTGAGATTTATCCGCGATGAAAAGTTCTCCGGGCGCCATGCAGGATCGAGGGACATAACGGTCAGGTCACTTTGAGCCTTGAACAAAATAATCCGATAACATCAGTCAAAAGTGTCTAGCAAGTATCGACGATACGCGACTCTGTTTTTCTGTCACGTAACCCGAGGTGGAATGGTGGTCGAGTAGAGAAAAAAAAGTAGACAGCATGGGCACATACGTCATTGGTAACAATGTCTTAAAGGGTCACCCAGCGTTTTCTATCCTCTCAAAATATTCGTATACTATATAAATCTTATCGTCGGACTCGTATTAAATTTTACCTACATATTACTGGAAAACTGTCAATTTACCATTTTCCGGCGGCCAGTTGTACTTCCTTTTTCTGTCCAGGTCACCGGACTTCTGTTCAGATTTGTCTATCTCGTTGAGGTTAGACTGGAACTTGTTCCCTGGAAATAGAATAGCGTATATTAGATAGACCGTGACTAGATTGTGCGAAGGTAAAACGAGCAAGCATGTATACACATTATATACAAGTATACAAGAATAGCAGGAGTTCAGACTTCATTCAAGGAGAATACAGGGTAACATCTGAGTGACCGATGTTTCTTTAGTACAGCCAGCATATCACCTACCAGCGAGAAGATTTTATTCCAGAATTGGACATTTTTATGTCGTACAGTCAGCTGTAGTCCGTCAAAAAGTAAATTTGTTTCTGAGAGGCCATCTCCTTATGAGTTTCAATGTACAAGAGTCCCCTGAGCTTCACCTTGTACTCGTAGGTCGTTTTACGGCTCTGCTATACTATACATTATATATATACCTTAGGAATTGTAATCTAAGACATTGCACCGAGTTAAGACAAAGGGACGTGCAACGAATAGTGCCTCAGGTTTAACATGTTTACATGCCCGTTACGTATGCAGTCATTGCTGTCGTACTTGATACACGCTGCTAACTAGTATGCAAACTCCGTATAAACAGAATTCTCTTATTCTCAATGTTCTTCTTCGTATCCTCAATCTAATATTGTATTCCAACCATTCGTCCTGCTTTTAAACGACCTTCGCACTGCGCTTGTGGACAGTTCGCGATGCATTAGCCCAGCCCCTGAACACTTTGCAAAATCCAACACGATATTTCACCAATGTTTGCCGTTCATCTCTACAAATAGTCAGAGCACCCTCATAGCCTCCCTTCGTACCCAACCCTCCACCCTCTGTGCATAAGTAGCCCTAGAGAAAAGCAAGCGAATACAAGGGTGAATAACAGTGAAAGCTGATAAATAATAAAAATAGCTATAAATATTATCTAGATTTTTTAAAACCATCTGTTGCCGCCACGTCCTATCGGAATGACTGTAAATCAGGTAAAAGTCAAAAGAACGACTTGAAATTCCAAAGGAATAAGAATCTATAAAGCAGGGATGTCAAGTAGGATCTGTGATTTGATTCCGATTGGATTTGCAAATTCAGCGTCACTTCGCCAATCTGCAAGGTGCTCTTGGCACAATAGCCTATTTTGGTAAGGTAATTGGCGATCATGCTACTGTGTCGTCTAGACCCATGTACCTGGACAGATGATTGTACAGGTATACGTATAACGAAGGATGGATATACCCGGTGGATCCAGGACGAGGATAGTGTACGGAGGAATGGATAGGGAAGACAGACGTATGCAAATCTTGGCCAAACATTAGCAGTGACAGCGTACTATGGTACGAACCGGCAATGCGACGACCCTATAGCATCTACGAGCTCTATGTATGTTATATATATATATACTTAGGTATGTACATATGCTGTAGGTCGCTACATAGTATGGCCTATAACCGCCTATTGCTACCCAGTTTAACCACCTCAGAGGGTCCGCGTATAAAGCCCGAGTGTACGTAGGTACGATAGATACCAGCTCGCGTTAACCATATGCAGGCACGCGGCTAAGCCAATCTACCGTTCTCGAGAAATTATAGGCTGACCATTCTATGTTTGGTGTCTTCGTACAAGAACGAGATAACTCTATGACCCGAAGTTCTAGATCGGTACGCCAATGGCTTTGGCATTGGGACAAAATGCCGCCGTTACGAAGGGAAGATTGCATTTTCCTTCCAGCTTCTTTCTCTTTCTCTATTTGTAACATACCCCGGAAGTGTATGAACACTGTGGTTCTTTAGATCAGATCTGCAGTATAACGATATCATCCACGCCGGTGTTTAATCATCTTTCGGAATCTCTATCGAATTCTACAAATCCCGTTTATGCCAAATGCTCTGCAATAGCATCATTTTTCTTGTAGATAATGTGACTGTGTCTATATGCTGAATGCATTTCCTGACTGGTAGAGTAGCGTTTAGCAATATCGAACAAGTAATTGCTATTGTTACCGAATATCAAATCCTTTCTCTTATGGTACATGATTTCGATCTATTGTTATTGCAATTCACTTTCTGCCTTCATTGAATCGTCATCTGTTTGCTAGTAACGTAATTCATTATCGCTACGAGTAGTGTGGTTTCGCAAAATAATGAAATGTCAAAGTAGACAAATATAATGCTATATTAATTAGCGCCAAATTATCAGTAAATTAGATGTTCAATTTATTTGCATACAATTATCATACGTTCTGGATAAAAAGATGGATGAATTATCTTAGACTCCGAATCTGGGAGGAGCCTTCGTATGTTTTAGGCGCGCTATTCTCTAATCACACTATCTGCGGTCTCTGCTTAAGGTGAGATTGACACGATAACTTGAGTGACTCTGTAAGCGAGTCATTGATAAGAAATTATAGTCGATCGTTGACAGAGAACCGAGGGAACCATTTGAATAGAAAACTTTCGTGCATATCCGTACCCTGACATGTTTATAATACGATATCAAGAATGCCTTGCCTATAGGTGCGGGCAATCTGATTAGAGAATAGCGCACGTAATACATATGGGAGCTCCTTCCAGATTCGAAGTCTAGGATAACTCAGCCTGTATACGGTATGTCCCATCCCAAGTAGGGCACCCCAAGTATCCGAGAACGAGTTCCCCTTCGTTTTCGTGCCAAAATCTAGTGATGTGGTTCGGCGATCAAATATTTTGACAGATTCGACGTGTGCCACAAAAATAGACAATAACCCAAAAATCAAGGGCCAGGTTATCCAAAATAATCGCATCTGCCCAACGACTTGTACCTCTGTACGATGGGTAGTAAGATTGCTAATAAGTTTTATATAAGTAATCAATGCATCGTTTGTATGTAAAAGACGTTTAATTATGGTAACCTACAACAACGATCCATCGATGCTCTTTGTTCTCCCTTTTCAGATAATCAAATTTCGTCTAATTGTCCCGCAGCATGTAACGAGTTCGTCTACGATGATTCCATGTAATTTCATGTTCCGAAGTACAAGGGATTTAACCCCAGAGTATTTCACAAGTTATTACGAGCATCCCCGAGTCACGAGGAAAGACCAAATTGCAAAATTGTTTTAACAGAGAAAAGAAAAGACACGTATTAATTTATTTTGTTCACAGAACGTCCTCACCAAATTCCAGCCCTCTCCTAGTTGCGACGTGTAGAAAAAAAATAAAAATATTATAACAATGCACGGCATTCATTACTAATTTATTTCATAACTATCCTGTAACTTGCACATCGGAAGTGGGAGAGGGCTGGAATCAGACGTTGACGTTCTGTGGAAGAAATGAAGGGATACGCATTTTTCCTTTTCTCTGCTAAGCCATTGGATAGGGAACGTGGTACATGATACGGGACAATTAAACAGAATTTGAACTAGTTCTCGATCGCGGCAACTTCAAGTGTCCTGATTAAGATATAACATAATATATAATACATATATACCTATATATCATGGCCACTCCAACAAGTCTCCTCGATAGCGAAAGGGACATTGCATAACCCGCGTGTACAAACAGACTGTTGAAGTGGACACGTAGGTGCGTAGGTTCCTAGCAAGCACGGTTGGTAGGTCGGTAGGTTGGTAGGTTGCTGGGTATATGGATAAGCTAGGTGGTAGGTACGAGGGAGCAAACATTAATGCTCCACAGACCGCAGATGTTGCGCCAATTACAAACCTCACCCCAGACCTCAAAGCATAAGCCATTTGAACCACGCCGGGGTCTGCAACCTGGCAGTTTTAGGTTGGTTGTAGGTTCTAGGTAGCTGGTACCGTGACTTTTAGTCATAGGCGAGACATTTTCGAAAACACTTGCACTTTAGATTAAATTTAATATATAAGGCATAAACGGCCTGCTGCTATGCTACTGCCGAACGAACCAGGAGACTGTGGAGTGGAGGCTGATATTATTCTTGGGTCTTCCTCGCTGGAGCATTATTAGTTCTGGCGTGTTAGCATACATGAAATATTGATGTTACATCCCCGTACCCTCGACGGAGTCGGCATCCTGAGTTGAGTTTCCATAACGAGCTTTCTCACTCGCACCTTCTCTCACTCTTATTTTCTCCTCTCTCTCTCTCTCTCTCTCTCTCTCTCTCTCTTTCGAGCTAAAGCAGCCTGATTGCCTTAAAGCTACTCTTAAAGCCGTAACACCCCTTCACGATTTTCGAGGAAGCTCCAAGGATTGCACTAGTTAACCCCTCCCGAGTTAAAGTTAAGGAGTTTACGGTATAGCCACAGAAAATTCGTCTGCTGCCTCTCTCAAGGGTATCTTCCATTGGAGTTAGACACGTAAGCGTCTAATTTCTAGAATTGGTCAGATCAGTCTGGTCAATCATTAAATTTCATGTTATCGTCATCATTATCGTTATGGGAATTATCTAGCTTTTACAATGTCAGAGTAAATCCTATATGTATGATCGACGCTCTCTGGATATTGACTTGGGATAAATTAAATTTTTGATATCTGACGTCACGTCGTCATCTATCTCACGTATTTTTCTTATGACGGTACTAATGCTCCTGGATTCTCCTTTGGTTCTGACTGGTTGTAAGTTTTTTTTTTTTTTTTTTAATAATAGAAGAACAATATTTCATGAGTAGTCACCTGTTTTTATATTCTTCTCGTGAATCGTGAGGGAACTGGGATTTCCGTAAACGGAATTATTCAACTCCGTAAATACGTCCCAGTCTAAAAATGTTAATGTAAAAGAATTTAGAATGGATATTAGTATAGTTCGTGTGGGTGTATACTATAGATACTTTTATACGTATGAAAGTGGTAAAAGAAAAGGGATATAAAGAGCAGGTCAGAAACATAAAGAGAATTGAAGAGACGAGACGCTCAACGTGTCAGTGTGTCCTGGACGTCGCGACGACGTCGACCAGGAAGATTAATGACTCGTAACGGAATTCGATTCTCTCTGTTACCATCGGGGGGAGGAGGACAGGAGGATCTCCGGAAAATTGCGAATAAAAAAAAAGGTCGGCAAGCTGTTAAAGGGATGCAGAGAGGGTTGCTGCGAATTAGGGATGAAAATGGTTTTAGGGAACAGGCTTGTACATGGTTTAACATGTGTATTGTGTTTGGTATATGTACAAAGATGCTTAAAGGTACCGTTTATTTTCAATGGAACGCAGTTTAATCCTTGTTGGACATTTGCATGTGCCTTAAGCAGTTTAAGCGGGCGGAATGATTGTTGCACAAATTTGCAAAAGAAAGGAAAGAAAAAACATCAACCACTTTAGCGGAGTCTCCCGAGGAAATTCAAGTATGCAAAATAAAATTGAATCAGCATGTAAAATCCGTGATATGCGTGAGTAATTTTTTTGAGGTGCACTTGAAAAAAAAAATGAACAAAATATATTTAACAGTTCTTGTTAAAGAGAGCCAGGGAAGTGGTTGCGCTTCGGACATTAACCACGTAACTTACCTTTTCTGGACAAGTCAGTGGTGGGCGGACTTGGACTCGTGCTCGGAGGAGCGGATTCTGCAACAGAACAAATAACTTTTTATTTTTAATTAAAGTTTTCCCGTAGGCGCGTGTGCACAGGAGCACAACGGCGAAGCAGAGCCGTTATGGATCGCGCCACCTGTTACTAACTTCACCCTCAAACATATTAGCCACCAGCCAGCCAGCCGGCCAAACTCCAGATCATATTTTATCCAGTAGCCACCACTGCCAGTAGTTCCGGTGAATATACTTGAATAATTATTGCTAATTTCGTTATTCATCGAGGTTAGCCTGACCTCCATAGCACGTGGACGCATGTACATTTCACTGGCAATTATCGACTTAAATGTCGACATCGCGTTGAATGAATTCCTGTGGGTTTTTTCGGAAATAAAATCACACGAGAATAATGAATGTAATTATGTTTGTTTAATTAATTTTCCATCTCGCATTCAGATTTAACTTATTTAGCAACGAGATATCGATTCTTTAGATTTATCGAATAATTAAGATTCACTTATGGGTAAGCCTTAATAGATGCTTCGGCTAATCGAATCACTTATCCAGGATTATTACTCGAGATTATCGAATTGACGCGATGCTGAAAAGCGTCTCCGGACCATAGATATAAATAGGCAGGGAGAAATTCATTTATCACTTCGACCAAGGCTCTACCGATAGGGTGGGGGGAGGGTATTAGAAGCCATTGGAGAGGTTGGAAGTTGCCATTTTCCTCCTAGCTGAATGGTGGCCAGACAGAGAGTTAGACGGTGACTTTTCACTTTTGATTTATCGCAGCAACTTTTATTTCACCCGGAGATATTAAAACCCGTTGTCCCGGCCATTTAACTTCCGCTGATTGATGATTGGCTGCTCTGGACTTCTTGACACATTGAGTCCTTCGTGAGGTTCTATTAATAAAGCAAGACTGGCTAATGTCCTGTTCACGTCACCGGGCGCTAGAATATTAATCCCAATTTCATATTCGAATTTATCCATAATTCCCATATATAAATCATCTTACATCCCATCTACATATATATACAGATGCATTCACCATTCGTTTTTTTTCTTATTCACTCCAGCCCTGCTTTTTCTTTTTCTTTCTTTTTCACTTTTACATTGAAGAAATATCATTCTTTACTATACGTAGGGACTACTCAATTTCTCATCTAATTAAGGTAACTTTAAAGATTAACCTGTCTCTGTTTAACCCAGTAGATGTATATCTACCTCTCATTCCTTTAGTCAGCTAGTCACGTATACTGTGTTATAAAACGCCTTTGATCGCTTTCAAGAAATGTAGGCCGGTTGCCTTTGACGCCGGCAATTTTCAAAACGACTTGCAAATACTCTCTTCGTGTGTTTCGCGCCACATACGGCCAACGTGGGTTTTATACGAGACCTTAAGCCATCCAAGAGGACTTGTTAAATCTTAAAGACGCCTTAATTAGTCTAATAGCAGCATCCTCGGCGGTCCCGGATGTCTCTTCGGTCTCAGCATCAGCACCTCAGACCATCGCATCATCCATCCAATTTCTTCCGGTGCCTTTCAAACGAGAAGAGTCTCGCTCCCAGCTATTCAAACATAAGTACTAATTAGAGTATGGGCACCAAAGACTTTTTTGTCTTATCCTTTTTTCTTATCAGTTAATATTGCCCAAAGAGACTCCAATTTCAATAAACAATCATTTTACATGATCACTCGTGTTAAATAAAATAGTATCAAATAATATCCCATGATTATATAATAATTGCCTTAAAATTTCTCATTTCAACTGGATATTTATACGTAATGACAATACCGAGTCACCAGAAGTTCGATGCGCTGGTCTGATTAGAGAAACGAATCTCCTAGCTGGAGTAAATTTAATTACTACAAGTTACAATGTGTGCCATTTCCGTGTGGGATGGCAAATAGAAATTGTACGTCGTTACATAGTTATAATTACATATAATAGATCGTTAACAGGTACTCGTACTTCACGTATTTAATAGAATAACCGTCTAATCTCTATTTGCGTTTAACAGTTTACCCTTCATAAAAGTAAATAAGCATCGTACGTACAAGTACAATTTTAAAGCGTCCAATTGTACTGAGTACTTATATGCACATGCATTAACGTACTATATCACAGAACATATGTGTTTGTATAAAAATCCACGTATTAAAAAAAACATAATAACGCTTTCATCTGATAAGCCATGGGATAGCCTTCAGTAAACTCGTCTTTAATAATTAGCACCGTGAAATCCTCATTGCTTTCAGCGATCTACTTAGCAGGACGATAATGAATTACAGTGCGGAGAGGATGGGAGATGAAGGACTTCCCACGATATTTCCGTATTGCCGATCCTAAGCCTCATTTAATATCGAAGGACCCCCAGCTCCCGAGTACAGCTGAGTGCGTCTTCTCAGGCGTGTCGTGCGTATTTGAAACTAGCTGGAGGAATTAACCAACCAAGAGCCCTTAATGTTACGTGTCAAGGAGACAGTGTAATTGCTCACAGTTGCTTCTCATCAGTCGACCTAATACTAAATACACATGTAAATCAGCCATGCATGATAATAGAGTCATCACGGCAGTGATGGGCTATTTGATATATATGTACAGGTAAATGAATAAAATTTGATGGGAAACTTATAGTCAGACTATATGTACATCCTGGGGCGATCCACAACTTCCTCGAGAGCTCATGTACTTGTCCATGACCAAGAGAGGTTAACTATGACAAAGGTCCGGACATGTTAGGTCTTGGTTTGGATACAAAGGCGACAGGCCAAGCGTCAGGGTGAGGGGGAGGCGGGGGACGGG
>NW_014332838.1:2206393-2250317 GCF_000341935.2 Cephus cinctus
GGTGGGTGGGAGGACTCGAGAAGGAGTAACAGGATCAAGAAGACGAGGAGTAGAAGGTTGGTGGAGGGTAGCTGGAGGGTGCCTCCTGGGTGGTTTAGGGTGGCTGGAAGCTAGAAAGGGCGCGAGGGGAATTAGTATGCGGCTGCTGTCACGCTCCTCCCTTTGGCTTCGTTCACCCTGGACCACCCGAGCTAGACCGTTAATTTTCCATCCCGTGACTCCAATCAATCTTACAAGCCGTCAGCGGCTCTCCCTTATAGAGGCACCAAAGTCTCGTCTTTGCAACGTATTTTTTACACGATGATGCCCACCTCGGAACCTCTCTGACTTTTGCCTTTGTATTCGTGAGCTTTCTTGAGATGATCCTGCGCGAATGGAAACTGCCCGTTTCCAAGGATAATTCGTAGGTTCGCTAAGGTGGATGTGGGTTATCGCACAGAAGGTATATAAGGTACGTTAAGTATACGCAGAGATCGAGGATCTGTGCCCTGGCCATAAAGCTTACACTGGCGTTAATAGCCTCTTCGTTCTCTCTTTTTTTTTCTTTCTTTCTATCTTCATCGAGATACACTCGAGTAACTTATCCTGTAGCTTTACGTATATGCATGGCATATATGCATATGGTATATTGCGAATCTTTTACAATTCGCGCGGCGTATCCATGCCTATGGATTCGTTCGTATTCCTGGTATCCTTACTAGGAGCGTCTTGGCTGCTGGAAAGACGGCTGAAGTCGGCTAAGAGACACTCGCCAAGAATGCCGAGAGACTTAGCTATAGGATGACGACAATATTCAGAGTGGCTCGCTTGGAAATCCGAAGTACCTAGCCTGATGCCTTCGGGACGCGGACGTGAGTTGGCAGTCACTGGGACTTTAATGAAAAATCGAAAGTTAATATATGTAGGAGGTTGAAACGAGCGCGAGAGTTTGGGAGCTAATCTGAATTCTGGAGATATTACCGTCACGTGTCAATCTTTTTCTTAATAATATCATCGGAGCGATGCTAGGCGTCGTGGATATTATTATGGACCACTTCTATTGGCATAATCATCCGCAATGCTCGTCCCTATGATCTTTTACATATCCTTCCTATATTCTCTAAGTCTCGCGTCAAAAATCTTATAAAATTTGTATACCTATTGTATTCAGTAAATAAAGTATAATGTACAGTTGCCGTATATTATTTGTATATCCAGACTGTATAATTCTTTTACGTATAGGGTCGTACGATATGAACACAACGAAAATAATCGATCCCATCCTGTGTGAAGTATTGAGATTGCGAAAGGACTGCGCCGGAAGCTCCCTGGAAAGCCCGAGCATCGTAACAGGAAGAATATTCCCATAAAATATTCCATGGCCGTCGAAGAACTGTGAAAGATAGCTCCAGCGCGGCACTGCCCTATACACGGTGTAAGAGAGGCTGAAGAATACAGAGGATTGTAAAGAAATGGTATTGTGTCACCAAAATAAAGAAAGAAAAGGAAGAAAGTTAAGTAAGATATCAGAAGTAATGCGCCTAAGAAAGGAATAAGGGAGAAAATGAAAATATTATAGAGAAGCAAATGTAAAATCAAATGGCGTCAGTGGCTACATTCACTACGAGAGATCCTGGATAATTACGCATATCAACGGGGATCCTGGTTTGACGTAGTTTTCTCTAATTCTTGGGAATCCCACAGCCGAATCCCTGTCAGAAGATTCCTGGAAATCCGTACATACCGGGCCTGCGAAAATTGAAAGTAAACAAGGATCCGTTCGAGAGGCATTAACCTCGACAAATTGTTGGGAGGCTGTCGACTAATTAAAAGCCATCCTTGCGGCTGCTTTTAGCTAACGGATACCGCTGCTTCATCAACCGGTGGCTGTACTAACTAAACTGCGGAAATACGTTGAATGACATCAGTTTATTCCCTGCGACCTCTCGATAGTTGGTTCGACCCTCAGACGAATTTAAGAAAGGTGGAACTGTCCGAAGGGTCTCCAGGCACGCATTCGCGTCTTTACCCGAGTCTCTTGAGGTCTCTGGATTTCTCTCTCTCTCTCTCTCTCCCTCCCTCCCTCTTGCTTGGGGAGTCGCTTGTATAATTCATGGGACCACCCGTCGTTCGTGGTCGTTGGACCCACCACCCTCGGCTAGCCTCCTGTTTCCACCCGGTTGGTAACCCCGCAGCATCTCAATGCTGACCGACCGCCAGATTAGCCCCAGGAAATTGCCAAACTTCTTCGCTCGCTAGAAAAGTCGATTCCAAAAGTCGTTCTTCAAGCGGGACTCGAGTTGGACCTTTCTTGGATCCTCTGATTTCGACTTACAAAATCTCTTATTTTTTTTTAAATAAATTAATACAACCGCACTTAACGGCCATTAGTTTGAACTCCAAGGTTTCATTTTCTGTATTGTTTTACAATTCTTTGCTCTACATAGATGCGTTTATTTATTCTAAGTTGGATATGACCAGGTAGAAGGCGATAAACATGTATTGGGCAAAAATATCGGTAAAATATTTTCCATTAAAATATTTTCAATAATTTGATTTTACGGCAACGAACGTTTTGTTATTATCGCCATCACAATTCACTCTGACGGTTACAGAAAAGGTGTAGCAGTGGACGCGCGACATTAAAATGGACGTTCCCATTTCCCATTTAGCAATTGGCCGAAATGCAGGAACGCGTGGTCGCGCGATCGTTTCGTTTCATCCACAGGCCCAAACAGCGCGCATCGCCGTTCGAAAGCGCGTTGTCACTTTCCGTGCTACAGCGATACGTATACGTGCGCGGCTTGGATACTACTTCCGGCATGTGAAAAATTTGGCGTAATTCAACGCGTAGATGGACTTTTTTAAACGGCGCGCAGCAGACGCGCTGTTAATGAACGTCATTCGTTATTACCTATCCTTGCTGGGGAATCGCGACACGAACAGAAGGTGTAAAGGAAGTCGCGATGCACTAAACATTTTCATTCATTATTGTCAAGATTCATTATTGTCACGATGCACAAGACGAGAAAATTCCTCTCGAAATTCAAAAGATTTTAGCTAAATTAAAAAGGCATTTGCTCTTTACATAATCTTCCGCTATCACTTACCAACCTGAAACCATATACCGGGCGACTTATTTTTTGATTCTCTCCTAAAAACAAGATTACGAGACTGACGTAAAGTTCCTGCGTTTCGTCAGGGTCCCCGTCTAATTAGTCACACCACTTATCTCCTATTATAATTAGAGTTCACGAGAATCGTAAAAAGCTTTCTTCCATTTTTGTTTTTAATACTTGGCGATTCAGCTAAAAACTGACAATTACTAATTGGCGTCATGGGAAAACAACGTAATTAACTTTTGTATCCACGGGCTACGGATGAGCCGAATTAATGTAATGAAAAACGAAATTAGATGTGAACTCGTCTACGTAAAGAAGTCTATTCATTATGACCAATTACCCGAAGCACGATACTATCAGAGTATAAATATCGAACTGAAGAGACAATTATCGATTGGCTATGTATTATACTTAGGTATATACGTAGTATTGGAAAATTCTGAAAAATGGCTACGTCGTCAATTTTCTGGAATTCGACGAGACATACCTCGTTTCAAGAAGTGGGAAATGTAGTTCAATAATTGATCGAAGCACGTCCTCCCGTCTGCCGTGGCGCTCTTCTCTTTTTTTTTCTTCTAGGAAAAAGTTGTAGAACGAAGCGCGAGAGTCTTGCGGTTAAAGTTTTCAGCGCTGGGATATCCTCCGGCGTTGGAAACTATACAATTTTTATATCCGATTCTCAGCATCGGCCTGACCTACAGCCACGAGCACTGGACCGTTCGGAAGAACTCATTATGCCTGGCAAGTTACGAAACTCTGATCAATTCATAATTAAAACGACCCCAACGTGGCTCCGAAGTTCGATCGTTTCAGCGTGGAACTTTAGAATTTTTGGAAGAAAAAAAAATTAACGACGTCAAAATTTAGTAGTGTCAATTCATATCGATTAATCGAATATCATATCTGTGGATATTAGACCAAGGATACGTTACGCGAAGAACAGTTTGTCTCTGTAGTTTGAAATTTGCCGCGTAAAACGATATCAAATTGAATCGTAACCGAAGATAAAATCTCAGACGTGACTACGAATTTTTTTAGACAGAAGGATACCTCGATTTTTCTGGAATTTTACGATACAGTTTACCCTATCTATCTGGGGACGAGGGTCAGGAACTAAATTGTATTTTTTTTCAAATTTCATCCAAAACATTACTTTACGGACCTACATATGTGTTTAGGCACTCAATACAAAGTAATATCCGATGGACTTTCATGAATTGACGTTTCACGTTCTTTTTTCTTGTAAATATAAAAATATTTTATTCATTTGAATCGAAGGACACTTTATAAGTTCATATTAATAGATATTCCCAAGATCTATATGATTTACTCCGTTACTATCGATAAAAAATTTCAAAATCTTTCACGCAGTGACAACAAAAATTATTCTTATACTGAACAGATTTTTTTGGTTACATTCTCAATAGGACGTCCTTATATCACGCGAGGGGTAGATTTAGAAAACTAAATAAAGGAATGAATATAATATCGCTGTTCCGCTGGAGTTTTTCGTACAAATAGCAGGTTGACTCTCGGCTTTGCGGAATAAATTAGCTGCGCCCAAGGTTTGCCCGGCTGAGTGCTGGATGAGAAAGAGGATGGCAGGGAAGCTAGATATCAAGAAACAGGGGTACTTTGGCCCTTAGGCGGTCCTTAATAATAAATTCATATCTCTACGAGCCCCTTTCCATCGGCGTGCTCTCAAGCTCTGGAACTCTCCCTCAGTCAGACTACAAATCTCTTTTTTATGCCGCTTAATAAAACTCGTCTGACATATCTCTGACTGCTACCACTTAATTTCAGGCGGATCTCCCCTCCCGACTTTTAGACCCCACGCTTATTTTCTTTTGGAGACCACAGGGGGTGCTAAAACTTGGGGCGCGAAGCACCCACCGTACGTACAACGTGGGCCATCGAGGAACACTTTTTTTTCCATCCTCCTTTCCTCCCCCTCTCTTTTTTTTTGTACTTCGTTAAACGTCAACTGTAAATAACGAGGGGCGACACAAAACTCGTTCTCCGCAAGGAGTAATGAAGTAACTATGAGAAACGGACGGTCGGCATAAATGGTCGATCCACGGAAAAGAGGGATTGCTCTTGTGAATCGAGCATAACGATGATCGACTCGATAGTTTCGGATTAAAAAAATATTTACGTAAACGACGCATGTCGATAATTTCGAAAATTATAGTATTACGTAGAATAAGGTATATATATCACAGTGTCGCGTTGTAGTCACATGAAATTTTTTTCATTAATACATGGCAAATATTCATATTTCAAAATGACTAGACGATGTAACCGAGGCTGATACCCAAAGAGCAAATAATCCCAATCAGTATCATTTTCAATGCGTGGTCTCTTTAGATGCTCGTTTTTACCCTAAAGCCTTTTATGCTAAAGCGTTCGCTTCATTTGAATGTCGCTAATGCGAAAAACCGATGCATGCTAATGGAGAGCTCACGACACCGACGGTTCACGCGTACACGTGTGTACACAGTCCCGGCCATCTCTGGCAACCCTTTATGTCATATGCATACGTTACGAGCGTAGAATCATCTCGCCGCGTTTATGCATAGCCTCTTGTACAGTCAATACTCAAAGTTACCGTACAGTCGCGATAAAAGAGTCGGACAACGGACAGATACATAAATTCGGAACTGTCTGAAATCATTTTCAATGATAAAAAATTCTATTGCAAAAAAAACATCTACGATACTGAGAAAGCCTTTCCCCGACCTGCTTAAATTATTCAAAAGACCGAGCTTTATAAAATTCGATTAAAATATCTTGTGAACAAGACAACGCTTTTGGTCTATCTAAGAGACAAAGAGAATTTTCTTGGGGAATAATAAACATCCGAAATTACAAGGTGTCGTTAAATTTGCAAACATCCGGGTGGATCTATTGGTTGCGGGTCGGATGGTATACGAAAACAGTAAAGGACGATAAGCCGTCGTTAACTTTGCAAACACCCAGGTGAATCTATTGGCTGTTGGTTGGATGGTACAAACCTTTATGTTACGATATGCCGCAATAGACCGCTCTTAGTTATACACTTGAAAACGCTACACAGTAAATTTCACTGTTGTGCCTTGCGTGTGAATTAAATAATCACAAGAACAGCGTACCGTTCTTTTTCTTCCTTCTCTCTAATACGAGTACTTACACTGACCAAATCATATGGC
This sequence comes from Cephus cinctus, assembly GCF_000341935.2. Taxonomy (NCBI): domain Eukaryota; kingdom Metazoa; phylum Arthropoda; class Insecta; order Hymenoptera; family Cephidae; genus Cephus; species Cephus cinctus. The sequence continues at coordinate 2,212,683 of NW_014332838.1, forward strand.
AGTACTAAGGAGGAATCCTTACTGAAATGGTTTTGGTAATGGGAAAGACGTACGACGGTAGGTTGTTTGGGAGGCTTGAAAATACGAAAATATCGGATACAGAGGATAATCGGTGTGTTCTTAGGATAGGATGTGTTCTAGAAATTTTTCAAGGGTTTACGATTGGTAGGTGACGGTAAGAGAAAGTTATACGGTGAGGTATAACAATATGAAAACAGTAAAGGACGATAAGCCGTCGTTAACTTTGTGAACACTGCTGCGGATGGCTCCGGAATACGTAAACAACGGGATACTTACTGTAAAGCCGAATGGTACCCTCGGTTTCGCCCCTTGGATTTTTCGCCACGCACTTGTAGCTCCCGTAATCCTGTTCCTGGAAGTAAGAGGAAAGTGATCCTGTTTATCGAGGAGTCTTGTTCTTTTTTTTTAATATTCGAAACAGATCAAGGTAGAGGGCGAAATATAAAAATGGAATAAATAATTATAACAACGACGCGAAGTGCAACTGATTATGGGCAACGTATAAAATCCTGTATACATAATAGCCGGGGAAACCCGGTCGACTCGAACTATACGTCGTAGCTTTATTACTGGTCGTAAAATTCTCAAAAGCCCTTTCTGATGAAACTCGCTTGCATGCGGTAATTAATTAGTGTATGTGAAAGGCCTCATTAATGAGTTCCAATCTTTTGAATCGTCTTTAGACCGAGGGGTTCTCGGTTCCCTTCGTTACAATAACGAGCCGCTTGTCGTCTGACGGAAATGTCGTCGAACCGTGAAACGGGTACACTGCTAACAGAATATGCGTTGATACATATATACATACATGCAGGGTTATTTATGGCAAACGCAACCACCTGAAGTTAGCCTGTCCATTTGATTTCTATGCTAGAACCACCTTCAGGTAGTGTGTTTGCCGTGAATAATACTGTATTTATATGGAAAGGCTGTTGAAAACTATTTTACGTGATGGGTGTGAAGGTACCACGGACATATAGGTACAATACGTGTCGCATACATGGTGCACATAAGGGGGCGAGAAAATGTTCGTGGAAAGGTTATCGAAAATGAAGAGGAAATAGAGAAGCCACGAGAGAAAGGAAGTCTGTGAAGGTATTGCAGTGACGTATATTGGACTTGGGTGGTCAAAGGTCACTGCTGGTTACCTGTATGTCATTTATGGTGAGTTTCATGTGAGTCTTGTACGATGGTTTTTCCTTTGTGGTTATGGCTTTATGTTTTCTACTTTCCGCTATCATCGTCCCGTTCTCCCTTGTCCAGTAGTTCAGAGACGTCGGATGAGCCTCCGTGTGACACTCCAGGGTGACGGAGAACCCTAAGGGTGCGCCTACCAATTGGTGCGGTATCCATAGCATCGGCGGAACTGCAACACACAGTCAAGTGATTGATTTGCTCATAAATGTTCCAATTACTAGCAATACACGACGGACCAGCTATCGATATCCCTTTGGATGCTCTATAAATTTCAAACCAAACCGGACATATCGCAGGATCCCGCCAAATGGATTTACATAGAGACGTATTTTAGACGCAGAGGATCGTTTTATTCCATAATTTTTCCCTTGGTCTTTTTTTGTAAATTTAATCCTTCCATATGCAAAAATTGTCTCTTATATGTATATCGGCAACTAGGGTAACTTCACCGAATGTGACGCAACGTAATCCTTTTATTTCAGTACCCACTCGGACAACGTATACGTAGAGTTATATATGTACAATGCAAATAGCTAGTAGGTAAAAGTTTATAAACCTGACTGAGTTTTTTTTTTAAATTTACACTGGTCATTTCTGATTTTGTCATTAATAGTAATAATCTCCAAATATATAGACATTGTTGGACTTGGGTTAGCGAATTTAAGCTGCAGCGAAAGTCCAAAATATAAAGTGAGAACTTAATAAAACAAGTAATCCCATTTCGATCAACAGCTTGGCTCCTTAAATCCCCCTTCTTTAACCAACATACACCCATCATCCAGTAAGGTACGCTGGTATCGTTCTCGTGCTAGGAGCACTTCAATTTAACTTAAACCTCGTAAGAATATACCTGGTGGTTTCGAAGTTCAACGCTTGAAGTTACAGGAGGGGCGGAATATTTGTGAATGTCTGAGGCTCGCGAGCATTACGAGAGCAAAGAGTATCGCTTAGGACAGGAGTGTGTAAATGACTTCAAATAAATTTTTCACGGTCGGCTATGCCCTCTACCCTCACTTTCGATTTTCATCTTGTATCCATATTATAATCCCACTCTTGTAGGGGTTGTCTACCGTATGAGTGTCTAGCTCATTCTCTGACGGAGATAAAGTATCCCTCATGCATCCCTGAGGAATTCTTGTTTTGATCATCCCCCATAATATAGCCGCTTGATGTACCCTATATAGGTATATCTTGATTACACCTGCCATCGTAGGTACTCAATTCTTGAATGGATTGAACGTAGAATAAATTTTGCACGTACAATGATAATAATAATAGTCGTCCACAAAGAATATATAACAGATGATGTTAAATTCATCGTCGGACATAAATGTAAGTGTATTCTGGTTAAATTTCACTATTACGGTTCGTCGAACCAACGAGGCAGTCATTACTAGGGAAGTTTCAACACTTTGTTATCCACCGCCAAAGGCAGACTACGATGCTCTGCTTCGGGGATTAGCGGCTAATCGAATTAACATGGATTTGCCTGGCGAGGTGGATTCATTCGAGGAAATTAAGCGTTATGAATTGCAAGTTCGCTTCGTAGAAAATCTGTGTAACGTGCTCTAAGATTGATACAAAGGACAGGCACTATTAGAAATATGAATTATAAAACACTTTCTGCATCACTTTTCGAGTTATCTCCGTTATTTCTGAATTATTCGAAATTTCGGATCAAGGTCTCTTTTTCCGGTTGCACGCGACGTTGCCGTTTTTCCCTCGCGTTCGAGTAAGCCGACGAGGGAGTTCTGTCTTCGGATGGCGCAAAGGGGATCCGACACCTTCTTAAAATGCAAAACATTCCGTCTGAGAGTGAGAATAAGGGTGCAAAAGGATCGGGACGAGTGTGGGTGAAAGGGAGGTCCTGGAATGGTGGGTGAGACAGGAATGGGGAATACGTCGAGTCCTTATTGCGAGTACGAGCTCTGACTCTGGCTCGAACCTGTCGGCACACGCTCTTCCTCCATTTCTTTTCCACCCATTTCCTTACATTTTCCTGCTGCTGCCACTGTTCTTCCACTTTCCATCCCTTACTGTATTCCCTCTTTCTCTCGTCAGCCCTTTTCGTCTTTGTCCACACAATTTTCATATACAAGACTTCCGCCGTAACCCGAACGTCCTTGCGGCGACGTCGCCCGAGGAGACGCCTCTTGCGTCGTCCACCACCTCGTCCCGAGCACCCTGCGCCATGAATCCCAAGACTTGGCCGCTTTTAATTACGCGAGGAGTTACGATACTCATCGATTCGTGAGAGTATATCTTGCGCCATTGTGATCGTGACTGCTTTCAGTAAACTTGCTCTGTGCGAGTTGCCGAGAGACGCGAGCTATAGCCGAGAGCTAATGGGTGAATGAGCGAATGAGACGAGCGTGCCGTACCAAAAGTTGGCCAATGCAAGTAAGAGGAAGTATAGCTCGGTTGAAAACTCTCTCGTCCGATGTGAATCGTGCTGAGAAGAAGGCTGCGCCAACGAGATACCCGCGGCAAGTACAGTGGAGTGTCGAGGCGATAAGGGTAGCTTTTAAAAATATTCTCTCGGTGCAGAGAGTACATTGTGCGATAGAGTTTAGTGCATCTCGAGCGTATCTAACGTATAGTGAAAAATGTACTGTTTATACGTGTAACATTTAACCCTAGCTAGTTTGATACTTCGAGAACGTTCGATGCGCCATCTGTTTAACACGACATTATTACAGTATGCTACACGAAGGGTGGTAACTATGTTTCCGTCAAATTACCCTAGTCAAAGTCACTTCAGAAATGGTGTTGGCATATACCGTCTACGTTAATCACTGATCGACACTTATACGATATATCTATAGTCGCGTTAAAGAGCAACGAGTGAACGATGACGCTTTAAATATTCATAACTACCACCGCATGAAATGTCAACTCAGTGTAGGCAGATTGTGGAAGAACAATGCGACCAGGTTAAGTGGGAGCTAATTCAGCTGGAAGCTAAACAGCGTTAAGGGTAGCTAGTTAGGTTACATCATGATGGTCTTAAATTTATAGTAAGCCCAGGGGCTGTTGGGTTACACCGCACTGTCGTTCAAAAAAAAGTTCCGTCTGGGAATAGTTTAAGTACATCCCCATGGAGAGTAAGGGGTGGGTGATACTGATTGTGATGACGAAAAAGGAAGATTGAGAAAAAAAACGATATATTCCGGGAGTCTAAGACGAGGATGACACGAGTGCACACGTACTCCGAGTTCATTCCGCAGTCGGGTTAGTTTAAACTTTCGACGTTTTACAACGTTAGTGGAATACCACGGAATTTTAATCTCATTTGAAAGAGCAAGATCGGCCCGGAGCCAGAGGGATGCACGTGTCCTTTCCTTTTGCAATATAGTAACAGTTCTTGAATAAGGCAGGTTCGCCATTTGAATCCCGTTTACGATATCCCCGGCTGCCGATTGGATAATAGGTACTGTACAGAGTAATGTTCTAGGCTTTTATATCCTTAAACGATACCGAATAGCACTGCTGACCACATGTTCCGAAGGACAATTAACTTTACCGTTATCGCCAGGACTATGCGTCACGTTTGCGCAACCTGTCAGCTTTCCGTAAGGCACGTATCGACCGCGCAATTCGAAGGAGCCCCTTCGCTTCTCTAATGACATTATGGAACGCCAAGAGCATCCCTGGTCCGGTTATCGAGGCTCATGATTTAACCTCTAATCAGCGTTCTAACGTGGGGCCAACGCCTATGGTCAACTGCATTAACCTTATCCGACTGTTGAGATCAACTTGAATGGATCTCAAGGAAGTAGATGAATAACCTCAAATTTTAAATCAGGTAAAGAAATCATGTATATCCAGTGTACTTTATTATACATGTGTTCATAGCGTTGTACCCATTTGTATCTTGCACCTGTTCTGACGTGCCAGTATTATACGCGTATACCAATGACTCTGGAGACTTTCACTTCAGCCATCTTGGGTGTCAAACGCGAGCTTCTCTACAAATTTACCTTCTAGTGATTTCACCTTAATGCGGACAACCCCAACGGGTTTGGAATACCTCATGAGCCCCTAGTCTGTTACGGTATTCCGACTGGTCGTGATGGTATTAATTACAGAGCAGAAGGATTGCTTTGTGTCATTTCACATACTTCAAATGGCACTTTGTAGTCTTCTCTCGTATCATCGGCGCGTTGGATACTTAACTCGACGACGGTGTACCATTATGGCTGATCGTATACGTCTCTACGACGCAACGTGCTCGCAGCCTTAAGAATCCATGGTGAGACTCAGAAAATTAAATTAATTGAATTTGTCCAGTCTGTATACTGATTTGATGAACACGGTTCCTCGTTTGCATACCTAGATACACGTTATTCATATCGAATGAAAGGTATGATTAATATTATTTCCCTTTGAAGTATGTTCACTGAACATAATGGTGGCGTTTTCAAATTTACAGGCATCATTACCCTATAGCGCCAAGTGCTACCTGTGTAGTTACTATTTATTCGACGTACTTTAGAAATTAGTAGTTGACTCGAGAGTTAGCGTTAATTGATTTTGAAAATTATCATTGTAGAAAGCAAACCGGGCAGGTCCAGATACTGGACAGGGCCTCATCAGAATATTTAGTCTCTCGAGGGCAGACTGGTTACTGCCTGGTTAGGTGCGAGTCAACATTTAGACTTTGCAAACAGTCATATTTCTATACATATAGAATTAATATAAACGAGATGTTAAATCAACTATATTACAGTATTTTGGTCATGCGATTACAAATTAACTTGTTTCTAAGATTGGACCAAACTTTTTTAATTAAACAAAATGATATATAATCAAATTCTGAATCATTAGGTTCGAGTCTCACTCACAGCAATATCAATAGATATTTGCCCAACAGTCGCAAGTAAAACACTTACGACGATTTTTCCATGTTTATTTTAATTATTTTGTCATTTCAATTACATATTTGGTATATTTTTTATGAATATTAATTATATAGTAGATTTTATATACTTCATAACATTATAAGGGAACGCAAATCTGGCCCTGACTAGATTGCCCTGTTAGGCCCTGTTATATTGCACGTCGGGCCCTAATCTGGGCTGCCCAAGCGAAGTCTGGCTAGGTGGCAGTGTGTACTGACTAGCGCCTTGCTTTCACCCGGTCATATTCTTTCGAAATGATCTTTACTTTCTAGCGGGTGTACGTCGATTAAGTACTTATTGGTGATTGCATAATTTATAGGTAGCTCGGAAATTCGTTATTGATCTTATATTTTTTTATAAATTACATCCTGGTGATATTATATTTATAAATTAGTCTATTTATTCAGTCGACGCCAAACTGTTTTTTTTTAGCAAAATCTGTAGGAAATTCAGTTTTTCTTGCGTATTAGCCACTAGTGAAGATACGGCGTACAAGGTTTAACTTTATTAGATGTTATGAGTTATTCGAGTTGGGATTTATACATTGATGCATAATGTACGATTATCATGTTAAAGTACGATATTTTATTACGTAAAATCTACATGAAACTTTGACAAACCACAAATTTTCTCGTGTTCTCGTTAAGCAAAATCCTTGTACCTGAAACCTGTCGCCGATGGCAAAAAACCCAACGGGACATCTTTTCACGAATAGGTTGGACACAGTGTGAGTAAATGTTAAGAGGCTTAATGAAGTAGAAGAGAGGGATGAAAGAGACGCTTTTCGTAATGAATACATTGAATATTCCTTACCCCTCAAATATTAAGATACAGATGGTAGTAGTCTTCCCTCTGTACTTTTTATCAAGAACTCTCCCCAAAAATTTCTTTCTCGTTTGTGTTATACGAATTAGGGTCAAAACAAAAGTTCAAGGAAGATTTTACATAAATTATTAAGAATCCTGCGTCAAAGGATTTTTGTCAGAGGATCGCGCAAAACATTTATACACTGGCTAATTACATGAAATATTAGGTGGACCGGAAAGTAATTTCTTTTTTTTTTTACATTAAATTCAATGCGCAGAAAATCAAATGCACAGAAACGACATTACTTTCCGGTCCCCCCTAATATATCGTTGCCACTTTTCACGAGACATTCAATTTTCACGTGATTTCAAATTATCAGTAAATTCCTATTGGAATGCCTATAGGAATGTTTGCCTAAACATAAGTCCTGCGTGGTTCGTCGATTAAGTTTAATTTAAAGGGATCAAACGAGGCATCTTGACAGGAACAAAGAAATTCTCGTGCGACCCGATAACCTATGGGATCGCATATCGTCCGACATTTACATGCATTGTCAATCGGGGAATCCTGAAGGAGTAAAGGAGCTTCGAAGGTCTATATAGGAAAGAAGGAATAAACTGGAGAAGAATATATATGTATATATGTATATAGGGAGAAAAAAGAAGTAAAATAAAAATATATAAGCTGGAATGGCAGTAGGTACGAATCGATTAGACTTCCCCAACGCTACGGTGCTACAGCTAGAGAAACACTAGGGGAGTTAACGAAAAGGTACAAAGCATGAGAAAATCCTTAGGGGATTCCTACGGCTAAAGCGCATAGTGCTCATTCTAACGGGCGGGAAGGGTAGGTCTCTGCAGGGTGGTATAGGTACCAACGTAGATGGCGAAGGTGCCGGAGGTGAGTCAGAACAGAGGCATTGTCGCATTAACATTCCTTTCGTGTGAAGAGGGTGCAGAGCAAGAGTGGAGCGGTTAGGGTGGGATTTGATTATGGAGGGTTGGAAGTGCTCTGGGGAAGGGAGTTGAGACCTGGATGGCTCCGTACGAGAAGAAAAGAGAAGGAGCAGGAGAACTAGGGAGATGGATCGGATGCTGTGTACAGGGGAGAGCGAGACAGCGATAACACTATGAATTGGATCTACTGTATCTATTGGGCTGATAAAGATTTAACGGTAATAAAAACTACTTTTCGAATTCACGACATAGGTACTACCGAGTACGTGATTCGTCTGCAATTTTTTTTTTCAATCTACGCACAAGGTCGAGGATCATTTTAGATGGTAGAAAATAATTGCTTTCGCCAGTTGCTGCACAGCGCGCATGTTATCTAGAAATATAATATCGTTGCGCGGAATAAATCCTCCACCGGGTAGATAAATGTAATGCAATGCGTAAAGAGGAACCTTAGTGACGTAGATACAGGGCGTTACAAAGTGGAAGGACAAGCAAATGGGTTTTCCTCTGAGAAATTGTCAATGCTTTTAGCGCTATGCATACAGCACTTGTCTCTAGTTACGCTAACGCTTTCATGTGAATTATGACAATTATTCTGATTCTGAGGTTTCGCGGGATTTTGACGTTACACGTGGGTGACTCGTATTGTAGAACAGATCGTAGCTCGTGTCTTAAGCGTCAGTAGTTATTCCTCCTCACCAGTTCGTTGTATCTTTTCGTATAAATTGTTCGTTTAAATGACAAAACATTTCTCGCAGGCAATTATGAGGAAACACGATAAAATCTTAAAACGTCGACCAAATCGCTTCAAAATGTCGCGCCTCAATAATTCACTCTTCGAATTCCGCAGAGTTTTCCCCATTTACCGAATAATGCTGTGCAAATATTTTTTTTCTCCCGAATTCCACCTACCCATCTTATTCCTGTTTTTAAGTCCTCGTCATACCTAAATTGCTATAAGATCTTTAACTTTAAGATGGGTCCTTGGGGAGACGGTTATTTCTGTTATAATGTATAATCTTGTAATACAACCAATTATTATGAAAAATATTTAAGCTCTTATTTATGGAAAACATTGTCTTATCAATTATCAATAAGTTTGTATAAAATACCAAATTCCCATAACAACGTGACAGCCGAAAGAGGTTCCGAGCGAAGAATAGCAAGACGTCGCCAGACACGACGGGCAATGTATTTATTTGAATACCACCCTCCGACACATAATATACTTATATAACGTGAAAAGGGAGGTTAGCCATGTGTATATAAACAGTTATACCACAACTCCCGCCACCCACGTGCCATTACACCAGAACTAGCTTTGAATACTAAATGTTTCTTCCGTTTCCCTGTATGTCTACCGAGTCCCTACAAGAAACAAACCCAAACACGTATTTACGTGAGAAAACATAATCGATGATCATCGAAGTCGACTGAGTCATAATATTTTATCAGCAAAAGAAAAAGGTCATTATTCGAAAGCACGTGTCACGAGATACGCGGTACGCGTGTTCAAAAATCGAATGACGAGTGCTTTCAAGCATGACGGATCACCCTTAATTTCATAAATCATCAAGCTCATCGCCAAAGCATGACACAATGACGTAACGTATCAAGATTGATAATTTTGATATTTTCTTTTTTTTTTTTTTCGAAAGTATCGACAAGTCATCATGTTCATCCGAATAGTTTTCATTGTCATCGGTAAGAGCCACAAGGGATGATCACTGTGAAAATATGACTACCCCATTGAAACGTCACACCACTTTACCACTTTTGACAAAGTAGTAGGTGGGGCGCTGGTTCGCATTAGTTCGTGTCGTAGAGGATCCTGCTTTCCGCGGGATAATCCAAGCTTATTGTGTTGCGCGAAAAGACTGCAACCCCATCCCTCGGTTATCCATGAAAATCTGACGTCGTTCATCCTCCTCCCGCCGTAGGAACCAACTCGAAGACAAAACGACGCAATCACGGTGGGCGATAAATAAAATAGCGTACTTTATGGTGCCGGGCCAAGAAGCCTGGGATGATTATTTCAACGGTTAGTAATTACTTCTCTTTCGCTTTACCTTTCCTTCATGCCCCCACGTCCCCCCGTTTCTCTTACTTGGGGATAGCGGGGCAACATCTTGCTCGGATTAGACAGTCTCCCGCTTCGGTGGTATAGAGGGACGAGGTGTCGGGGATGCCAGCGATGAAGATTCTGGGATGGGGTTGTCGGGATGCTATCGAGCCAGGACCTACCCCTTACCAAGTGGGAGTTCCCGTCGAAGTGGGAACGAGAAGACTAGGGGATGCTTGTAACCGGTATAGTCAAAATCATAAAAGGGGAGAGCGCACCCTGTCAGAAGTCCCAATGAAAGATCACTGATAATAACGGGTTTGGACGTGGGGGCCGCTAAGTGATCGTAAGATCTATTGTGTCCGCAGCCACTTCGCCGCCATTGTTAAACCGGCTTCACCAGATGGAAGAGATGGGCACCCCTATATACGTACCTACTTTTCACAATGCATGTGTCTTTCTCTTATTTTGATTTACAAAGTCGTTCATAGAAATCAACCACTGGCGATTAAGAGACGTAGGTGGTAAGTCGAGGGGATGATTGAAGTATTACAATATCGATATATAAGACATTTGAATCCGGACGAGCTATGTGGATAAAGAAGGGAAAATAAATTAATCAAATTGACAATACCTATTTTCCATTCAAATAACACTTATTGTCAAGTCGAGTCATTTATTTGGCTTGCCTAATCTAATCGTCTGATTCGTTTGCACGGTGAATTCATTATTTATTTGTATCCTCACGAATAAGTGCGAAAATGAGTACTAGACAGGAGCTCTCCAAGGCAACGGCGAAGCGAAATTGGATGCTTAGTCGTTTCCAGTTGAAAAGGAGAGGAGACGCAAAAAACTTCCCGTAAATCTTGTATACTGTAAGTTCTCGTGGATTTTCTCGTAGCACGGTACGTAGATAGGAATAAGTATAAGGCGGTACATGTTTTGTAGGTAAAACGTAGGCAGAACTCGTAAGAAAGGAGCCCGATGGGGATTCTTCTACGGGCTTTGGAAGGGGCGTTGAATTATTCTCCATTCAGCCTAGATTATTCTGTCAGTCAAAGTAGAATTAACAAAAACCCCTCTGCCACCCTAGAATGCATCCCAAATTCCACAGGATCGACTTTTTATGCGCTTCCCTATACCAAAACGCGCATCCTCCCAGGCTAGAATAGCTGCACAATCATACACGATGTTCATTTCCTTCTGTAAAAAGCCGTTTCCCACGTTCTCTGTTGTACAGCTTCTACTGGATAACCTAGAGGTTGTTTCATTCACCATCATCCCCTAGGGAAGCGAATAAACCCTTTACTGTTACGTGCTTAGACTATTTCATCAATGGTATCTACGTCACTTCTTCGCACGAGCTACTGTCAACTTTTAAACTTCAACCCTCTCCAGCCTACGTCCCTTACGTTCACGCGACCCCGAAAAATATGATTAAGTATCCGCCTAGAGTTACCTGTTTACGAACCCCTTGCCCGAGCATCCCTAGAACGCTTTTTTTTTTCAAAAAAATTCCTAAAAATAACTAAAAGTTAGTCCCGTACCTTATCACGCGATCGTGACTCACTCCGGGTGTATGCACTTCCACCTACGTAAACAACGTTGCGATTTTTCCGAAAAACGAGAATATGGATCAAGTTCAAAGGATTCAACATACCATTAGGAGGAGTAACATTATTTACGGTGAAAGGTTCACCGATTAACCAAATTCTGCCAGAATGATTCTCAGAGCAATGTTCGCTAGCCGATATGCATATACATACAATATAGAATAGTCAAAGTAGTTTGCAAAATTAAGAATTCGTTAATAGTATCATATATGGTATTGGTATCAGTTCTTGTGACATTTGATGAACTTCGGAGAGACGGCAAACGATAAAAACATTTAGTCAGGCATAGAAATTTCATCATAACACTATTGCTCATTTGAAGCATGGACGCTTCGCAATAATTACACCGTTAGATACGCAACAAAGGACGAATTGTGGTATAACATGATTATTATGGCTAGTCCTGTTTCCAGTGTAACGCCACAGTTACAATACACTCTCTGGCAATACGTCATGCGGTACGTCTACTCCATGTGCCGTTGCATACTGACTACGCATATAAACATGAAGCGAGAGCATAGCCCCGACACAGTATAGTATACATAGGATAATCCCATGGCAGTGAGCGCAGTAGGAACGCCACCCGGGATGTTTGGAATGTCCCTCGGGACTCGTCAGAACACGGGGTGATTTGTGAGACACGTGTCTACTCGTTCTGACTTCTTTTCTCTCTCTCTTGCTGCTTTCCTTTTTCAATCGTCACCGTCTCATTTCTTTTCGAGATTCGTACTTTGGCTGCGGAGAGTAGATAGTGTTTACGGTAGTGCACGCCGAGGTCGACTACGAGAGTCTGCAAGATTCTATGGGTTTTATGGGATTGTTGGTTAGCGGACTGGAAGATATCGTCCGTTCGCACGAGAAACTGTTTCTGGTTTAAAGGTCCAGTGCTTCGTAGGCGACAGCAGAGTGCTACGTTTCTATGAGACTATTTACATTGAATGCCATTCTCTTTTTTATATACAATAAAGGATGTAAGAAAATTATTTTCTTTGCCTTGTATTTCATGGAAAGTTTTTATTGTATTTTGCTACGCTGTCCAGGCTACATTAAAATTACCTTTATGCTTTGCAGTATCGTGTCTTTTTTCAATTTATTAAAAGTTGCAATTCGTATTTCATGGAAATTGTTTGCTGTATTTTTGTGCACTGTCCAGGCTATATTAGAAATGCCGTTCTGCCCTGTAGTAACGCGTCTTTTTGAATTCATTAAAAGTTGGAGTTCGGATCATTTGGCAAGCTTCAATGTGTTGTCCGCGAGGTTACTCAAGTCGAAAGGGCAGCTACTGTGTTAGGTGTATATAGGTGTATATACAATCTACATATGACAACGTATGTACAGCCCAGCTAATTCGCGAGACGCGAGCTCATAAATATTCAACTGTTCTCGAAATTCATATGCGTCGGCGAGTGTCTGCATTTAAAAACGGAAAACAAAAGGTCCCGTTGCACAGGAGACCCGTGGTGTATTTTGATATACGGGTGGAATGCGACGAATAGAATTCGCGGATTGCGATTGTAGAAATCCAAAAAGCCATACTTCCTTCAAAAGGCTATAAAGTCTATGAAGAAAAATTTGAAAGATTTTCACAGGGAAACTGTTTGATTCTGATATAATGTCGGCTGAAGAAAGGTACAAAAAGGTGTAGTATAACTCATGGTTTTTCTTAGTATCCTGGGTATACTATTATTTTAACGCTCGCGTTAACACTGGTGCACGCGGCGAAGTTTTCGAAGGGATCAGTCCTTCGAGTTATCTCATTGTTCACGTTGTACTTGAGAAATCTTCTGGTTGGCTTTTTCAGTTTTTCAATCCTAAGAACAGCAGTGTACCAACCAACGGAAGCAGCACGAGGTTGGGAAGTGCGCGCTCTCTCTCTATATACGAGATCTGAGATAATATTTTCTCGTAAGGCATGACACTTCTTTATGAAAGTTTCATAGGAGGTTCCCGCCGTAGAAAAGAGCAAAACGTCTTAATAACGAGTTGGAAAGAAATTTAGATTCTCCCGAAATTGGTCGCTACGTCCGTTCGTAAGAACAGTACTTTACCGAGACTCCCTTTCGGCTATATATTTTTCAACGTGGCCAAAATGCACATTTGCTCGCGACTAGTAATCGCGAAGTATATCTTCAGTGAATCGGAGGTTCATTGAAATTCCCCCAGAAAACTCGTTTGAAGTAACAGCTACAAGAAAATGTTTTAAGCAGCTATAGATGGCATTAATAGCGAAGAACCGGGGTAGAATTTTAGGGTAAAAGGATCATCGAGTACCACGGCATATTCAAATTTCCAAGATATACGAATTCCTGTAGTGTCGCTAGGGAAATATAGATACAGTAAAAATCCCTAGGGTGGAAAATGACTTCGCCGCGAACACCGTCCGTATCGGTCCAGTTAATCGGGAGGCTGCTGAACTTCTGAGCGGAATGCGTGTCGAATACACAAGTCCCACTTTCACGTTTTCGAGAAAGCGTCTGTCTCCTTGGGAATACAACTGTTTTTTTTTTCCTTCGCAAACACAGGACTCAACCTCCGGTGATCCTGGCGAGTGAAAGGCGGCACAGGGATACAATCCAGGGTGAGAATCCTTGACGAGAGGATTCCAGTCACCATTCTGGTGAAGGCGGACCGCGACCATCCTCCTCATCGCGACGGAGGAAGCCTGAGACACGTTAATGAGTTTTTCAGGGGACGTGCCAAGGCCAGGCGATCGACAAGAGCCGGGAATTAAAGGGCGGGTAAGGGGATGCGCAAGATCAATCTCCAGTTTTAAATTTAAATAAATGCCAGCTCGGAGGAGATAAGGCTCAGCTGTTCCTTTTATAGTCTGTAGCAGTTCTGAATCTTGATTGCGATCTGTATTCCACCTATAGAAGATATCGTCTAGATAGCAAGAAATGGCGTCGGGCCTTCATTCCAATTATGCCAACGCGTCGAGTCATGCCTATCTTATCGTCAGAGAGGAACGATCCTCCAAGGACTTTGATCCTGCGGAGCTACGCCAGAGTCGACTTACACGAGGACCAATCCCCCAGTTTTACACCCCTCGACCAGTATGCTTAATCCATCCCCCAAACCAATTCTCTCTTTTTCACATTAGCTGTATTTTCTTTTACTGCTCTTTGGGAATCTCGGAAAATTAAGAAATTCTGCTCCGTTCACACGGGTCGTATTCGCGCACAGGACGGATAGGACGTGCTCGAGGAATCGCTTTAATTTATTCGAACGGGCCAGGGTCGGTGTATCGGTGTGAACGGAACATAGGGAGTGCAGTGTCAAGGGATACTGGTAGTCAGAGTCACGTATAAGCAGTGACTCAAGCTACCCTCTCGGTACCAGCTTCAGTAGCAATCTGTTATTAAAATCAGCAACGAGAAAAATCCGTGCCGTATCTCCTAGCTCCGGCCTGCGCCTGCCGCGCACCGACGAACGTGTTATGGCAAAAATTAAGCCACCTGCAAACTTGAAATGAAATTACCGGACCTACGCGTACGACCTGGAGGTGCGAAGGCGCCGCGACGCTCTTACGAGGGCAGGGAGAAATAGGGACCTAGTGCTAATCTTCTACGATCCGTACGATTCCCCAGTGCTTACAGCGTCTCTCTGGCAGTACGCTACCTTTTTTGCCTTCCCTAATTTTCTTTTTCTTCTTTCTCACCTCCCATCTCGTTTGCTCTCTTTTTCAATGCGAAAAGTTAGCCGAGTGTTGCTGAGAAATTTATTCGTTCGAGGCGCATGACAATGTCGCCAAACGAGGATGTTTCACTTAGAATTCTTGTTCGTGAAGCTTTTATATATACATATTTTTTTTATTAGGTATATATTACTTTGCGAGGTAATTTTGCATCTCATTAACGCAATTCATGAGATTTACATTAAGGGTCAATAGATGTTCCAGTGGTTGTTGAAAGTCTCTGATTTTTTCCCCTTATTTGCTCGGAATGACAAATTCACCTGATTCTGAATGTAAGTCAATTTTCATAACGTTTATAGGGATATTTCATTCTAGCTCCTTCGATCATCAGATACGCTCATTGCCCACCTGCCGAGACCAGGGAGGCAGCGTTAAAATGCGCTACATGGAATGAAAATGTTTTACGAGAAAACTACAGCGGCGAAGTATTTGACGAGGGCTTTATAACAATCACCGTGCGACCACGTTCGCGGGATGCTGGAGTTTTTCAGCTCGTAAAGTTGTAATGTCATCAGATGAGGGTGACGGGAGGGTGGGTGTAATCTGTCCGAGCGTTTAATTAATCTTCGCTCGGATCATGCTGAGAGAGAAAGAGAGAAAGTTATAGAGAGAGAAAAAAAATATTAAAAAAAAAAAGATATAAATAGATTTATAAGGCGTCCGAAATGTTTCGTATTAATTTGATAATTCATTTTTATTGTGACATGCCTGTCCGCCCTTTCAGCACATTGAATCGCAACCCTTGCTAGGGTTCTTGTCTCTGAGAAAAATGAAAAATAATAATAAAGGTCTGGACCGCCGCATGGAATAACAAATTAGTGCGGTTCTCCAGTTGGTATTACGTGGCTACGATTCTAAAGCGTGCAGAAATTTAATTGCCGGTTAACGAGAGCACGACGTTACCGTTCGCATTAAAATTAGCAATAAATTTAACAAATTTAACTATCAACGCAGAAAAGTAAACTCCATTAGGGGTGTACATCTGTTCAATAGAAACGATACTCATTAGGGATATTAGCGTTCAGATAATACGCAGTCATACATTTTCTGCTTCTATTTGAAAACGTATCGCTACACACGACGTATTTATTCTTTCAGAATGGTACAAAAATTTTCAATTGGAAATTGCAGCACGTGCTCATTACTCGGGAATTACGTATTACCCTCCTGCCTGTGCCGTGCGCGATCTTGACATTATGAGTCTCACGGGTCAAAAGGCATTTGTTAATTTATCAATTAAAATTTAATGACTATCCATATAACTCGTTACCTTTTGGAAGATCATTACGCTATTAGGGGACAGGCGTCTAACGTGACGCGTTCGTTAATGTGGCGCACGCTTATTTTCGTATAACGTTTCTAAGGAATGTATACATAACTTTTTACTGAATTCATTTATGTATAAACTGATCACAGAGTGAAAATTTAAAGTAACATGGTTCTTAATTATTTTATCATGAGAAGTAAGTTTTATCTTATGGCTAAATTTACTACATAAAAGGGAATAGTATTTAATGCATTTTACAACTGGAGAATATTTTTAACGTGTTTTTTAGAATCCTTCATTTCTTTTTTTAAATTTATAATTGCTTTTATATTATTATTAAATAATATATGTGAAAGTAAGAGGTAAAAGAGTTGTTTTTGCAATTGAATCATTAATTTATTATATCGAGAAGCTATTGTCCATGATATTCTACTCGACAGCAAACTTAGCCTAATAAGTGATATTCAATAATACTATTTCTTCAGATCATCGCTTAAACTTTATGTTGAATTTATTCATACATCTATACTTCGTTATTGCCTTTCAATTTAAACTTCAACCAAGAAATACCAAAAAATTCCTTTTAAAGAATATTTCCTATTTGAAACACACTGTGCGCCACATTAGCAAAAAGGGCGTCTAATGTGGCGCAATGTACTCGTCGGCAAAGTCAATGATTGTCATATTTTAGTTATGAAATTAATTTTAAAAGCGTGTAAAACTTAAGCTAAGACGTTCCTTTACTATTAATTGGCGATGAAAACACGATTTATCAATTATTCACTTTACAAATGAGAATTTCCCTTAGTTGGGTCATATTCGCCGCTTCTCTCCCACGGGCAAGTTTATCCACGATTTATGCCAACGTCAAATGGTCAGGAGGGCCCAAAGAGGCCATCATAAAAATACAGGTCAGCAATACGTAATGGAAGATTTGAGAACGTAACAGTTAATAATTATCGTTAACGAACTCGTTATATATATTTTTTACACGAGTCGAGTGGAAAACTTCCGTTTGACACGAGGTGAAAATTTTTGCGAATTACGAATGCGTGTAATGTACGGGGCATTAAAAAGAAAGTAAGTCATGCATACATCGACACATTTCGCTCGATTCCATGAAGTTGACACTTACATATATTCCACCTTGTGGGATTATGCGGGTACAGGGTAACAAAATAGAAAAAAATAATAATTACGTGTCATTTAGAAAAGCAGGTATTACTATTGTTGCGTTAGACAAGGAGCCGTGGTGGAAGTGGTGATATTTACGTTGCGGTTCGCTTGGGCTTACTTTTATGTCTCGCAAGGGGCTGTTTTTCCTACCGTTACAGACTTTCGCGCTACTCTTTTTCTTCCCGTCACACATATACGCGCTCGTACGCGCGCAATCCCCTTTTATTTTACCCTCCTTCCATTTCTCGGGATCTCATTTCAGTCAGCCTGAGCGAGAAGGACAGCATCGTCACAAAGACCTTGCTTTGTCGTTCGACGCCTTTCCCCATTATTAAATTGTCTGTTTCTCACCCTCAGCAACCCTTAACATTTCATTAGGTCTCTCAGCCACCAATTCTGAATTTCTAACCTGTCCTCGTAATGCATTTTCGCCGTTAGCATAGCGTTTAGCATAGCGTTTCAAAAAATTTAGGCTCGGTTACAAAGTTTACAATGATTGTGACTATAAAAAATGAAATATTTGTAGAGAAGCATATGGAAAAAGCTCCCGTCTGCGTCTTAGGTATAACATATGCAATAGATTCAGGAGATTTCAGAGATCTTAATTGCAGATATTAAGTATGGAGATGTAATTTCAGAGATTAAGCATCGCGTAAAAAAAATGAAGTCACTCAAGTTTTCGCATGAAAATGTTATCGAAATACGCGTAAACAAGTTTGATCTTATACGTGTATTAAAATAATGCCGTTTTCCAGGACAGCTGGAAACACTGTACATTATCAACTGTGTTGTTTTTTGGAGAAAAAAAGCATCGAAAATTGAAAAATTATATACAACTTTCAAATTTTCTATATTTTATACATCACAGAGTTAAATAAAAACCTAAAGTCGTTTTACGACAGTACAGCTTTATATGCACGATAACCTTAGGCACCCCGCTTAGACACCCGCAAAAATCCGACATTTTCGCTCGAAATACCTCGAGTGCAATTCCTATTAGCTTATTAATAATTAGATGTCTGGAGCAATCTAGATGTCAGAACATCTACATACAGTAAAAATTTGAATAGATTTTACGTATCTAAACGATTTTCACTCAGACGTAACGTGCAATCAGATCAATTGAACACATTGTTCACCGGCAATTTTACCCAGAAACTATCTCGTATCACCGGCTATTATTTTGTAATTGAATTTGAAAGTGAAATAGCTAATGCAAGTGCAAACACGAGTTAACTCGTGGCCGGTCAACAATGTGTTAAGATTCACGTAAATTAGGTGGAAAAGGTATATGCACCTAATGTAAGCAATGTATTTAATGATGATCTCGTCAATATGCAATACGAGTTCATATTTTTCCTATAAAATTCACAGTTCACCATCGTGATATCTAATTTGATGAAATTATCATCAATTTCGTATGCAATGTTCAAATTTTAATAATTAATAACAATGATAACCATCTCATCTTGTACAAATATTTTGTTGATATCGATAATAACGTTAAACTTGTTGCATCGAATGTTGTATTATTTTCATATAAAATTCCATGTTAAACTTATATTCCAGCATCCGATGCATTCCTAATTGGAATTAATAATTTATCTAAAATATTTTTCAAAATTGATAATTTTGTCAATATGCATAAATTATTGATACTTACAGTCGACTGACACTTTTATCTGCTTGCTGACCGTAGGTGGTATCCCGTTACTAGCGATGCAAAGATAAGAGCCCATATCTAATCTCGAGATCCGTGACATTTCCAGAGTATCGCCCTCGAATTCGATCACTAAAGATATTCAATAAGTAAGCTCAGCCCTTAAGAATCGTCTCTTTGGAACGAAATGTAAAAATAAAATTTATGGGAGTCTTACCTGACAGGCTCTTGTTGATGGAGATTTTGGAGCCATCATCCCTCTTCCAGCGTATACTGGGGGTGGGACTTCCCTTAGCTTTACAGGTGAGACTCAAATTTGCACCTTCTCGAACAATGGCATCCGAGGAGCTCTGCGAGTCATCAATGTCCGGGGGAACTGTCATAACAGAAACACAGAGTACTATGAATTAATAAAAAAAATATGATCAGCATCTCAAAGGGATGGAGAAGCAAGGGTCTTATGACAAGGGTGAGACTGACTCTCTTCCTTATTGAAAAGAAGCGAAACTGAGTGGTAGCTGGTACTCTATATATAGAGAAGGTGGTATTATAAGGGTAGAGGGTGAGTGAGTGACTGATAGGAGAGGGGAAGAGGGGATGGTGACGGCAGAATGATGGGCACACGTGTAACATTCTTTCAGATGCAAATCAATTTCACGTACGCGAGAGAAAGAATTTAGTTGTAATAGTGGAAATATTCGGAAGAGGGTGCAAAGGTAGTTGGAGGGTGTGAAAGGGGGAGGAGGTGAGACCAGGGAGAAATAGAAGAGGAAAGGAAGGGAAGTCGTAGAACGGCTCGTGGATAAGGCCGAGAAGATCTCCTTTAAAAACTCGTGATCACCGATGATAAGAGACATCGTTGCGAAAGAAATGTCTGATTTTGCATTGCTATACAGTTTACCTGCACGAGAGACAAATTTATGTAGAATGGAGACAAAAGTCTTTCTTTGAAACGCTTGAGTAAGAGTGCATGTGCGCAGAACAAGTATTGAAGCGTGTATACTTGAGACCGTAAATTGAAGGATTAGAATCGCTCGAACAAGTAGTTGACTGTCGCGATGGCTCAGGTTGCCCGGAGTCAGTAAAGTCCCAAGGAAAAGGAAGGAATGGAAGTATGGATGGATGTAAAACAGACTTGAGGGATTTTGGGTACGACTTTGTATTAGAAGATAGGCTAGAGTTAGTTCAATCGTTGAACAGTGGGACGTCCGTAACCTAGTTTTGCTTTTATGTCCCTTGCTAATAAAACATCTTAACTCTCATTAAAATCGATCTTCACCATTCCCATTACGATCCTTACCTTTCAGCTCATCCCAATGTCATTATTCATATTCGTAGAGTAATATTCTTGATTTCACATTTATGTAAGTAGTAAAAGAATAGTCCGATCGCCACCTCGTCCTTACGTAACAATCAAGAACAAATACAGCTGCCACTTATGAGAAGCAAATATTTTGTCCAAGACATTTGTAATATGTATCTGTACAGTTGGGCGATGCAATGCTATAGAAAATTACAGACAATCCAGGTTTAAAAGTTCTTCGACCTCGTGATTAGAATTGTCTGTATGTTATGACTGGTACCTGTTACAGGTCACGTGTTAATAAAGCACGTGGAATTTGAAGAGCGAAGCGGAATTTCGCGCATTAAGAATTTTCGACACTCTGAAGGAAGATCCGAAATATTTACAACTCTCTAATACAGTTGGTTTTGAGTTTAAAGTACCGTAATAAAAAAAAAGATCGATAATACTGTCTATGTGCCTTTTGGATTGGACATGAAATCTAGGGAAGATTATTATATAGAATTCTTTGAGTATAGAGAAGTATAAAGTGAATGTTTCTCCGATGAGTGTACCGTGTTCTGTATAAGGTGAAAATAATATTATACTATCTTCCTATTCATTGGCCTTATTTCATTCCCTCGCGATAGAAAATCTTGCTTCATTCATTCATCGCATTTCCAGCATGCTCATTACTGTTTTACTTTACATGAGGAATATAGGACGGAATTTATTATTATTGCCGATTCCATTCACATCACATTTCGATGCACTAGCCTCAAAGTATAACGTCGTTAAGGCACGTCGAGACACGAACTCGAGAACTAATGATAGGATCCTATGTCAAGGTGCAATTACCACTTTGACTTTCACGAAATTTCTCGAGATCGAACGAAACGATTCAACAAGGAACTTTGTTCTAGGGACAATTACACAAAACATATACTGTTCCTTGAAACGCAAAATTCGTACAATAAACTTTATAGAATGAGAATTAAAAAGCCCCCGTCAAACTGTCCGCCATAGTAACATACATCATATTATACGTGCAACAATCTATTAGCCACGACAAAGTTTGCCTGGTGATTGTACAGGTGCATTCGTACAAATTAAAAAAAAAAGTAACAATGGCATTATTTTTTATTTCCGCATCAAAATCAACAGCATGCAGAGGCAAAATAATGATTTCGGAAAGATTTTTTAATAATGTCAGTACTGAAATTGCACAGCTGACCTCAATATATACACGCGGTTTATTGACGCCCGAAGGAAAACAAATTTCCATTCAGCACTGTCGAAAGCGCACGAGAAGACATTCCAACGAATTCACATAATACCACCCGAGTGCACAGTGAATAATAAACGTATAACATAATATATGTTATACGACACATGCAAATATAATGTGACAGAATTCAAGTATTAAATATTAGACGCTAGCCGTCAATCATAATAAATGATAAAATCCACCAAGAAAACATGAATTAATCCTGCAATCTGCCAGCGAGAAAGTGTCATTGCATTTCAAGTTCATCTCCATTATGCTCAAGTGAACGTACTGGGAGTATTTCGAAATGATGATAGACATTTTTCACGTCACAGATATCAGACTCTACGCGGTAAAACAGGGTCGCACTACATATTCATAAATAGACCATTAAAAATCCAACGTTCGATGATCCTACCAACTAAAGTGACTTATAATATATTATATCTTGTACGTATTTTTTTAACTCGACACCGATAAAGAAAATCCGAGAGCTAACCTACGTCACGTCCGGCCGTCCACCCTTTCGTCCATGAATCCACATGTCAGGCGGACACCGGCCAATCTTCGTTTCACCGGGACCTGACAAGGCGGTATGTCCTGGGAGTTGAGGTGGAACAGGCTCAACTCTATCCTATCGAACCTTTCAGACAAGACGGTAGCTTGTCGATTTTTGGGAAGGCGCAAAATCAAGAAACGCAACCGTAGCTGCTGGATATTTGAGGTCGCATAAAATCAGCAAAAGCAACTGGATTCACGAACGGGAGCAAACGGTTACGGAAATGCACGGCCGCTCAGGTTGCTAGATCGAGATAGAGGGTCGTAGTAAACATCAGGTAAATAGTGCAGGAACCAGGGAGCATTTGATCGAGAACGTAACGGAACGAATCGGAGCTATAAAATCGAAAGCCCTCCACCAACTAATAAATTAGGAGTCCTCGCCGGAGCTGGTTCAACTAATCCGTGAAGGCCGAGAACTGTATTCAGAGGACAGTTTAGGTGGACACTGTACTGGAGCACAACACTGCACCTCCGAAACGCAGAAAATCGATAGGAATTTCAGGATATTGCGAGAGCAACGAAAACTACACAAGGGAGAACTTTGTATACCATATCGGAAATACAGTTAGAAAAACTATCAACAGATAATACGGGAGCGCGAGGTAGCTCGAGGCACCTAGATCGGTGTCCCAAGACAGACTGCTTCGTACATAGTCAAATTCAAGAACTAATCACTCTGATTGGTCGAGATTCTTATGGCCCATAACTCTTGTTCTCTCCCTCGAGTCGTCCCTTTAAACTAAATCGAAAGCGTTCCTTAGTGAATCGGTACGTAACTCTTAGACAGCCTCCACGGACGCTTTCCCAGAGCGACAGTTGGGCAGAACCATAGCTTCGTAATCCTTAAATTTACGGTCCGAAGTACGCACGCTTCAACACTCGTTCTACGCACATGCAACATTTACTCGAGCGTTCCAAAGAAAAAGACTTTCCTCCTCGATTCTACATGTACACAGCAAATAAGCCAAACTATCGATCTGCTTCTGCGTATCCACCAGCTAAATCGAATATAGTATAAGTAAGCAGTAAAGAAATAAAACGATCGATCTTTTTCTATGAACCCACGGAGTAAAGCCACTTACTAAATAGATAGAATCATAAGTGTACCGTTACAGGGGTTACAGTTAACGCACGTCCGGGCAATCCTATGAATTACCACAGGTGTTCGCCGATATCCTACATTAATGCTAATGTCGACTGTTACCGAATTGTTGAGCAAGCGCAGATTGAACGGAAGCCCTGTTATACTGCAGCAACGGACTGTTGATGCATTATTCAGGCGGAACGCCACGTGTTGTGTTGTGCTGTGTTGCGTTAACTTGTCCTAAACTCTGGTATACCGGCAAAAGGTGGCGAAGGTAGAATGAAGGATAGGGGGAAGAGAAGAAGAAAGGTGGGGGAATTAGAGGGTGGAATGAAAGTTCGAAAAAAAGGGAGGATGGGCTACCGCGAAGCAAAAAAATACGTGACTCGTAATTGGCCACTTGACTACTTCAATAGAGTTGCGGATCAGGACCATTCGAACATTTCTATAAACATATATATAATGATAAGGTTCGTATGTCGCTATACGTATGGCTTTGCATACAGCTATCGTAATAGTACTCGTATAAACCACTAAGAAGAGCTGGCGCTAGTGGTACTCCACTATTCCGTGAAATTGGCTGAGATAAATCGAAAAAATTCTTTGTATACATATTTTTCACTCAGAACGATCACCGTTGCACTAATTAGGATGCTGTTATCATGGACTTTGTCGCTTTTATTATATTTTACAAAGAACGACTTGAAGTCTCGACTTTATTTCTACTGATGTACCGAGCAACGAAATGCCTATAAGATTCAAGTGAAAGAGCGGTGGGACTGAGAGCAACAGAGAGGGACGATGGGGATGCTAGAAATTCGAGGGTGAGGTATCGTGAATATTTCGAAAAAAAGGGATAAGACGTCGTTGGGCTATTGGGAGAGGAAATAGGAATAACTGTTGAAGCGAAACGTTGCTGATCTTTACGAGCGTCGCGTAAGAGAAAGCTAAATTATTCACATTGAAAATAACGGAGGCGAAGATTTTGATTTGGTTTTCTTCTCCTTTTCTTCGTTCTCACTCACTCTCACTCTCGGTCTTATCTCCCTCTCTTTCTTTATCCTATCCGCCCAAGAAATTCTTGCCTCTATGCTATCGAATTCCTGACGTCCCTTGCCGAGTTCACTCTTCTCCAAGAAACGTTTCGGTATCCCTCATTCCGTTGTAAAGTTACTTTCTCTTATTTTCCCTAACCATTACCTTTTTCCATGCCGTTATCCATTACATTCGCGACGAATACCGACTACAACGAGAGCCACCTTTGCCCGTCCCGGTAACAACGTGTGCGTTAATTTTATGCATCGATCCCATTTCCATTTCCAGTCCGACCATTTTCACTCGACGTCCCTTTAAATGGCGCGTCGCAATTATGCTGCTCTATAAATACCACTAATGGAACCGAGAGACAGACGAGAGGGATAAACATATATGTCTGTATACAGATACAAATAGAGAGACGAGCCAGTCGCATCTTAAATGTATTATTCACACACAAGAACACTTCCGGCGACAGTTTGCACTATTATCCGCGACGTAGCGCGAATTCGATTTCTGCCAAGCACCCGTGAAAGCGTTCTGTGTATATATATATATATGTATATCTGTGTATATACACATGTATGTATATCCCATCTCGTCCTGTCCCATTCCGCATTCCCGTCCTTTGCCATGTCCCATTCCGTGTTTCACGTCCCAAACGATCTCTTTTCCGAGAGATATACCTAGTATTTTCCACAGGGCGTCACTCTTTATTCCCTTCCTGCAATTATCTCAAATAATTTTCAACCTTTCTCATTGGTCGCGGTTATTGCTTTTTTTGGTGTTTCGAGAGTCTTGTCGCGACTCTCGAGCCACATCCAAATATGCAAATGACTAATTGCCACTCGGTAGTTATTCCTTGGGTCACAAAGGCCTCGACAATTTGGGAATTAGAAATAGGCTACTAAATACGTGGTGCAAATTTTCGGCAGAAATTAAAAGTTAATATTGCCCGTGCATGTACACGTATTAATTGAATCGCGTCGAAAAATGTATATATATTTCAATAAAAGCGTTAAAGTGCTCTTCGTTTTCTCTTCAAAGAGATTTTTGGCATTTGAGAATTTTTTGCTATTCCCAATCGATGTTCTTGTACGTCCTCGCGATCAGCAATTGTATCTTCGCAATCTGTAAACGAAGTTTAAACGAAGGCACGAAGTGAGGATCGAAAGTTGAAAAGGTCGAGGCCCATTACGGGGAATCCCCCGTTTCCATCCACTCCGGCGGTCCGAGCCCATTCGCAGCTTTAAACCGCATAAAAGTGAGATCCCGCGGTTTTGCCTTATTTACGACACGGTAAATAGAGGGCGGCGCCACTGGCAGCGCTAAAGGGATCATAGCTGTAGAACGCGGGCAAAGTTAAGAGACCTTATGGGAAAGGTATGGGGAAGGTTAGAAAAGGTAGAGAAGCCAGGGAGTAAAATGTGTTAGTATACTGTACTGTATAACCATATAGGGTTTCAGCACGTATGAACGTGGAGTTTGTGTGTATATATATGCGGTGAGAAAATCTAATAGATTTTCGCTGAGCAGTGATGCAATATACTTCCGCGGCCTAGCCGCGTGAGTTATGGCGTGTTGGTATTATGTTGGGCTGTTGGTATTATCACGAAGTGCCGAGTGGCGCGAGTCTTGTATTTGTGTGCGGAGGGCAAGAGTCCCGTGGAAACAATTAATCTAGCCCTCTGATTACTCCTCCGACTCCCAGCGCCGGTGAGATGTCAAAACTCGAGATATTAATATGTTCTCTCTGTTGGCAGGGCCGTATACCCTCTTCTGATTAAATTATTATTGTCCCGTCTTTCGAGCCAGTGTCGGATATAGAAGGGGAGGCTTTGTCGCATCGACTATACCGAGGGCCACTTTACCTTTATCGTCCACCCATCTTTCCTACGCCCTCTCTCTACGTCCCTTTGCTTCATCCCATGACATCTTTGAGAACGAGGAAAAAAAGAAGGATCGGTAAGCGTATACCTATAGGCTACAGGGAAGACCTATAGCATGCATAACCAGAGTGTCAGAGATCTTTACTTCTCCGAAGAAGATTCCCGGAGCTCTGGGAAATCGAGTTTACTCATCCTGAAGTGAACCTTCTGAAACGGATGGGTTGGCTCCTTGACAATCGTGACGATGCATGACGGATCGTTCTTAGTCTGGCTGGATCCCATATATTTTATTTCATTATTTTTGTCTCTTTTTCATATCTCAGCTACGTCGTCCATCCTCGGATCTTCTCCCATGACAATTTATGGGTACAGTGAAATCTCCGTAGTCGGAGGCGAGCGGGTACCAAAGTCGTGTAACGATGGAGATATTCTGAACGAAAGTTGTAAAGGTGCGAACGGACTATCGAATGGCAACTATCAAGTGGTTCGTGCAACAGGTGAGGTTTCAACTATTGTGCCTTCAATTTATTGGTACTGATTGAGATCTTGACTTACCTACGACGTGAAGGTAGCCATATTGAGTTTTTGCGGTGGCAGTGTTGATCTGGCACATGTACTTTCCCATGTCTTCTTCTTGTACGTCGTTGATATGTAGGAACCAAGTTCTGTGCTTGTCGTGAGAGACCGTGATCCTCGGATTCCTCGTGATAACGTGATTGTGCACGGTGAGAATGGCGCTCTTGTCGAAGAGCATCCAGGCCACCTAGAATGACAAGATACATTTTATAACAGAGACGTCCACTTCATCTTCCGCGACTGTACACGCGTTATGAAAACTCTAAAGTGGGCGCAAACTAAAAGAAAGTAGAAAAACGATAGAGAATGGGTAAGGCGAGAAGAAAGGGAAATGGAGGGGGAAATAGAAGTAACACAGTAAATCCGGTCTACGCCGGAAGATCGTTAACCCGGAAGCTGAGCGCAGTAGTGGTAGTGGTAGTAGCTTCTTCTCCCAGTGGTACGTCTCTCGGAATGATCTACAGTGGCTTCGCGAACGATGATCTACGTACACAGCAAGGATATGGATATTCATTGGACGGATAAATCGCGCGGGACTTCCTCGCCTACCTCTTGTCTCTGTTATCCTTCGAGGGTCCTGATGCCGCAGCACACTCCTCGGTGCGCGCAACGTGCGCATTTACGATCAAAAGTTTAAGCGAGAAGCCACCAAAAATATTGGTTGGCGGATGACCGAGTTCATCGGTACCAAAAAAGTATTCTCTTCAGAACTTTTGAAAATGTTCACGTCACACAGCGACGCTGAATACCCCGCGGCTATGAAATATTTATGTTTTCCTGTTTCAAAAGAGAGTTCCAAATCCCGCATGACCAGGGGGATCCCCCTGAGAAATAAGAAAGGCAGCCAACGTTTCATGTACTTTTAGAAGCAGCCTGCGATGCAGCTATATACATTTGCTCAGACCAATATTCCTTCGCGAATGCAATCTTGTTGTCTTGATAAATTGAATTGCCAATCCCATAAAGAACCCATAATTAATTATCATAGCGTACTATGCAAACATTGTACGCATATACGAGCTATATGTAAATCGCTGTGGAATATCGATCGTGCGTTTATATATCTCCAGTTGGCGATCGTTGCAAAACAGAATGACGCTTCAGAAATCACAAATCCTCTTTTGCTCTATTCGCTCGGCGTGGTGTTTTCATTACGAGCCATTAGCTACGGTACCGGTGCCAAACGTTCCAACAGGTTCCCTCGCATAGCTCCATCCTGGCCATTTTAGTGCCTGGCTTAGCCAAAGAGCCCATGGCCCCTTCGTATATAGCAGAACCGATAAAACGACAGTCGAGAAGAACGCCAAGAAGATCGTTATGCACGTTGGTTCGCTTGCAAAATTTTTCAAGCATCGGCATGCAAGCCCATCCAAAGGGAAGATGGATATCGAACCAGAGTTTGTTCCCGGGTCAGAACGAAGCATTGATTCCTTGGTACGAGGAGAGTTACAGCTTTGTTTACTAGGAACTCGACGAGCTCAGCGCCGTCCAGTCTAGCTCGAGTTGTCTGTGTGCATGCTGCCATTTCTACCGGTCTCGTTCGTACAGCAGCTACGTTAAGATCTACCCTTCACCCTCGTCCCACCGTCACCAGGAGCAGCGCTAGTAACAGCAGCAGCCAGCAGCAGCCAGCAGCAGCCAAGCAAGACTCAACCCCTTGCGAATACGCAGACAGTCCCCGTAGCAGTCAGTGCCACCCTCTTCTCATATGGGAAGTTGGAGCACATTCCGGTTAAACGTGTTACAACCACTTAGCCCACAAGCTGTCGACTCTCGTAGCCTAGACGTCGCATTAATTGGCATACGACACTAAACGCTCTAAACGCTCGTATATCCTATGCTCAGTGGGTAGATCCATCTGACGTAATGAGAGGGATCCGTTGGGATCTGTCGGAAGATTCCTAAGGGTATTAACTCTTGTATTAAACTAACGCACTCGGCTGGCTGGATAATCATGTTGCACGAAGACGTCAGTGACTTTTTATTATATTTCTTTTTATGATATTGTACATTTATTAACTTAATGTTACGTCATCTATTTTATATACATAAGCGTCTTATCTATAGACACCCTGAGGGTCGGCGGCATCAAAGTGAATTCCTGAAAGATATCTAACCACTCCTCGCCGGCTTTCATCGTTCTTCGGTGGGTGTAGGGTGCCTTCGCACTTCGCCACTTCTGAGAGCAAGTTGCTTTATTTTCCTTTTCGTTTTCAGCATTATATCCCCCCATGTTTTTTCCATCTTCCACCTTTACTGGCTCCTCTTTACTCTCGGTTTCTCATCCTCTCCTTTTCATCCTTTTCTACGCTCACCCTGGTCTTGTGTTTCTCGAAAGTTCTGACGTTTCTGGTACAGCCGCTTGTTGTCACTCGTGGAAAATAAAGGAACCCAGTGGGAAGGCCAGAGGGTGTCAGCTACTCTTGACAAAAAACAGGACGTCCCTCTTTTTCCAATCGAATTCACGGGGCATGCTTTGCACGAGTGAACGAGGGTTCATATTTCGTTGAGTGGATGTCAAAACACGTGTAATTAATAACTTCCAAGCCTTATGGTCAATGTTCGTGGTCAGTGATGGCGGACCGCGACGTCGACACTGTATGTACAGCAAGATTTCTTGCTGCATCAGCGGCACCCATGTGCCATTAGATTTTGCCATTGTTGTCTCCATCGTCAACACTTTCTTACGGTACCGTAGCTTCTTCGTTCGCCGTACCGCGCCAAGAAGATGGCTGATTCGATTTAAAAATCATTCCCTAAGTGCTTCTGGTAGATATTCCCTTTCGGGACGGGAAAAATAGGACTGACTTTGCTTTTTACTCGGTAATCTAGTTCGCTTTTATCCCCAATATCCTATTGTTCTGTGCTTGTGAATTCTCCATTGATAAATATGTCGTTGATAAGTGGATAACCACATTGAAAATAGTAATTACACATTCAATCGATGGGATATTCACGATTTGTAAAAGGTACATTAGTAGCTATCAATAAATCACTAAATCTGTATAGCTTTTGTTATAAAATATTTACATTGCCTACGTGAAAAATACTTTATATAATATTTGAAACAATAGCCATTTATCATACATACAGTATATATAAAAAACGTTAGCACTAATCGACGATGATTTCTTTCTAAAAAAAAAGATACAATTATGGAGGTCCCTCTTAACGAATATAATTAAATTTACGTAGTCGGTGCGGATTACTCTCTCATTTCTTATAGTCATGACTCCATTAGAAAAAAGCAGTGTAGGACACGCGAGTAAACGTGATATTTCTCTTGGAACGAACCTCATGCGAATCCTAGGGATTTTATAAAAAGCGAATCTCAATATGCTAATTTGCCGTATAAATATGCTACGTATATAAAATTGTCTATCAAAAATGTTAAATCCAGAACTACAGATAATGTACCATAGATTCTCTATATTTATTTATACGTGTTTATCTTGAAGCAGTTTATATTTGCCAAATAGTCACTGGTTAAAGCCGATTCAGCGTAGCCTCAAAGGGAAATTTTGTGTATATGTATGTCGGTACGAGAAGGTGCTGGTGGTAGAGGACTTGGTTGGATAAAAGTCAAACGTAATGTATCCACTTTATGGCAGACTTGTTTTACATGTGAGAAATGCAAAGAATAAATAGTTTGTATACATTATATATTCGAAACATATATCGAGTCAGGAGAAAAGTCAAAGATTTCTTATCAATTTTTATGACAGCGTCTGCGAATTTAGTTTTGAGATTATATACGTAACTGTATCCTTGTTATATCAGGATAGCCAATAGTAATAAATACTTCTTGCACACCGAGTCACGATTACGATTTTTGCGAATAGTATCCGTACTAATTTATTTTTTGATTTTTCCGAAGCACGCACGAGCCATGATAACGGGCGTTATGTGAAACCTTTGTTGTTTAGTTTAGTTCCGCAGCATCTGGCACGCTGAAGAACGTGGGCTGGGATCGAGGTTTGGGGTAGGAGAACGTAGGGAATGGGAATCGAGGTTACGGGGTTTGGGACGAGACTGGGAATGGGGATTGGCGAATAGAAGGGGGAATGGCGAAGAGGACCACGGGTTGAAGGGGTAGGTGGAGGAGAGGGACGGAGACTTGTGGTATATGTTTCTCTAGTCAAGGCACGCGCGACGTAATTGTGAGGGTGGAGGAGCAGGACTGGAGCCGTTCGCTGGCGGAGATGAACGAAGGGTGCAGGAAACTCGTGGTTCGCTCGGGAGTAGAGGGGTGGCTCATTAAACCAGGCTGACTACCCACACGGCATACGGGATCGGCAATAAAATCATCCCCTGATCATCAAGGTGATAAAACTAATATTCTTTTAGGAAGAAAAAAGGATGAGAGAAATCGTCTTCCATGTGGCTTCTGGGCTCAAAGCGATTGAAAATTAAACGGTACTGCCCACGCGTATTACCTATCCATTACTAACGCTATTAGCGCTGCTACTATAGGCGGTGGCTATATGTATACTAACTCGACCTGAAAAATGCGCGGCATCCTCGGCTTAACGATTCGTGCTTAACGAGCATTTTATTTTCTCCATTTGACTGGACGGCTTTCAATGGCTACGAGCTTCTCTAACTGCTCCGATAGGCGATTACCGATATGTAGGTAGGATAAAGCGTCTATTCAACAAATAAAAATGACAATTTATACAGAAAATATTCTGTTGTCCATACCTAGTCGAATTGTATTCCTATAGCAGCTGTAGGAAGACATTTTTTCTATTATTTTTCGGCGGAAATTTACGATAAAAATCCAACAATTGACAGTTAATTACATCGATCAATAATGGATATTGAAAGTTTATACTTCCATAAAGTCAAAACAGAAAATCCAAAGAGTCAAGCCATGATTGGTGGAAAGACTCCACAAACGTACTGTCGTAAATGAGCAAATGATACGCACCCGCGCTATTCTACTAGCATTAGTTATAAATTGCCGAAGATAACAATAGAGAAATGAATTGTTACGAGAGTCCACGGTGAAATTTTTCTAACTCACCAACAAGATCTATGGGAATCCACTACTACTTCTCTCTGGTAAAGCCGCAATAGACGAGGAAAATAATGTACTCCACGTTAAACATTAATATAGTAATTGTGAAAATTTAGTTTTTTCATATGAGTTTATACATTAAATAAGGTATGAATTAAAGTTTCACTCGGTATATATTTAAGTCTTAAAACTTTTACATAACAATAAAAAGAAATGTGCTATGCCTCAAATTTCACTATTGCTGTCCTCGTTATTTGGGCGTTGATCTTACAGATCTTTTGATCCAATTTTATTGCAATTTGATGAATTATTCTAAAATAAGGAGATTGTTTGAAAATTCCATGATGTCCCACGATGTTACCGTGATTATTACGATAATTTTTAATGAAAAATTCTCTCCGCGTGGGTAATGAAAGGTAAAAATTGCGAGTTCTCTCTTTATATCCGTGTATAATTAATTCTCAAGTACATACTCCTGCTAACGTATTTTTCTGGTAATATCCACAAGGGTCTCTACAGATAATGGTCGACGTGGCAAATCATGGCAATTTCAAGCCAATTGTTTCGTCCGTTCTTATCCTACCGAGAGTCCTGGGCGCATCCTTTATTCCAGTGATGTAAAAAATCATCGCAATTTCTAAGGAGTCACAGTCTGCGTAATTTTTTTCACCCCACTCTCCGAATACTGTTTCTCTCTCTCTCTCTCTCTCTCTCTCTCTCTCTCTCTCCCTCCCTCCCTCTCCCTCTCTCTGTCTCTCTCTGCCTCTCTGTAAAAGACGCAGAAGACCAGTCTCTCTGGTCTTTTCTTTTTTTCGCTAACAAGAAATATTCCGTAGATATGGACTTTGTTCGGAAAGTTGTAGTATACTCTCTCTCTCTCTCTCTCTCTCTCTCTCTCTCTCTCTCTCTCTCTCTCTCTCTGTCCCTCTCTCTCTCTGTCCCTCTCTCTCTTTCTCACTGACCTTATTTCATTCTAACCTCTCTACTGTGAGCTTTCCTTCGTTTTTTTCTATCGCTGCAAGATGCGACGACGATTTACCTCTTGGAAAGACTGCAGGAACTTTCCCTTCGTGCAGAAACAAACCGACAGACAGTTTACATAGGGTGCACAATAAGAGGCGCGGTAGAGGCGTTGAGGTATTTATATTAGCTTCTAGTGGGATGACAGTGATCTACCGGGAATTCCACCCTGTGTCCTCCCACTTTCTTTTTTTTCGACTTTTTCTCTCTTGTCTCTCTCTCTCTCTTTTCCCCCCTAGCCAACCTCTCTCCCAGGGCCGCCGTTGAGTCCAAATGATAAAATAAAAGCCGTAACTACTATTCTACTGGGACATCGACGACTCGCACAGTAGTGATCAAATGTATTTAACAAAAAAAACGTATAAATGAACGAAATATACTCGGAGTAAACGAAGGACTGGTGTTCCGCTGTATTTTAAAAGTATTTCTGTTTAACTAACGTATAGTTTAATTTCGTCGCATCGCAATGGCGCTGTGGACGCATGCGACTATAGGATAACGAGCTCCGATACCGCCGAAAGAGTTCACGTTTTAACAAACAAAAATTCGATAAAAACGTAACCATAATATTATTCATACTTATTACGAAAATAGTTCTTTACGTGCATTCTTATACGCATTGAGTATGTAAATTGCGCAAAATAACGTTCCATCGATTCACGAAGTCAATGGCAATATATTTTTGTTTACATCTACTACAAACGCGTCATTAGGTCATACGTAATCTCTTTCTTCCTTCCTTTCGTAAAACTAAGATTTTTACCTAAAAAGCTGAAGAAAACGTCTCGCGCAAGTATATTTACGTGCATGGGATACTTGTCGAGATCTTAACATAAGATTATATTTCAGCGTGGTATATAAAGATCAGTGAGAGCATCATACAAAAAACATGATCTCCTTGACATATAGGGGCAATGAAAAGCCGTCAAGCAAATCACAGGCAGGATATCTGTCAACCGTAAAATAATATACGATCGATCGTATCGATTTATCAGTACAAGATGTTTTCTATGCGATCGTCATTCTTGTAAATCTCCCATTCACCCTCGCTTCCTTATACATTTTATATTTATCTTTTTCCCTCTTGTCTTTTTATTCCACGAGTACGTCGCGCCTGGTCCTTTTGCGAAAGTTGAAAGACCGCATCGGGGTTAGGGGTAGAATCTGGGGTGAGAATTTGCTCTTGTATTGGTGCTAGAGTTTCACTGCTTTGGGGGTGCTGCCAGTCGACACGAAGGTATACAACCCCCCCCCCCTCCGCCCAACTACTAGATGTCGCTAGGGTTGAAGGGATGCAGGCTGTCGCGTACAACTTTACCAATATCCAACGCGAACATACAGACATGGAGACTGGACCGTGGAATATACATTTGTATATTTGTATCTTCATGCATGCTACCCCAACTCTCGGTATAATATAGTGTATATATATACCTCTTTCTGAGTACATGCCGCTATATAAAGCCGCACTTACGCGATCGAACGAATGTACCAAAAGTCATATTATGACTTCGAATACTCGAAACGTCTTATCTCTTATTGTTAACCTACACCCCAAAAGAGAAAACAGGATTTTCATGGGGATCAATGCTATTGCTCGAAGCTCAGGATATAATGGTATACTTACGCGCATCCACGAATAACCATTCGCGTTCTACGTGAATGCATGTTGTCTTGCGAGTTTTACTACAGGATAATAGCCAAACTAAAAGTAAGATGAGATTTCAGCATGACTGCACGGTTTTTATGGTTACTATAATACCGTAGGCCTATCGCGAATTGTCTGGGTCGAAAGGAATTTTTAACCATTTTACGGCCAAACTTCCCAGCAATACCGGTTACGATGATATCGTTCCTTCTGAAATATTCATATCGTGTACCGACTCCCACGAACGAGACAGTTTCAATGTATGGTACATATGTATGCATATATGTATGGGACATGTAACATATATCGCCAAAGTGCGATACTGCGAAATCCATTAGACGCTCTACGAACGTTAATCGTTAGCGGTGAAATCGTTTCCCGTAATTACGCAAAACGAAGATTTCAAGAACGTGAATAGAAGCGAAAGAAGAAGATAGGATTTCCATCATCTGTACGACGTAATCTCATTAGAAGCAATTGTCGCTAATGCCAAAGCGCTGTGTAATCGCTGCATGGTAAATGAATTACGTACAATAATTAATTAGATAAATATACAAATTTAAATATTTTTCAAATTTTATTCACAGTAGTCGAAATAACTGTCCCGACCTGACCGTGTATTCCTGCATCCAACAATGCAGCATGCTTGAAAAAGAAAAGAGGGAACAAATGATAGCTATTTCTCGGCCTTGCTTAGCAAGTCCCGAAGGGAATCGGTGTCGAATATATTTGTCGTTAACGGAAGTAGTCCCTGTCGTCCGTGTCGAAGGAGTCGAAGTAGCATCGATGAACAAAGGAAACTTAAAAAATGTAGGTACGTATTTAGGATTAATAGCGGATCGGTCACAGTAATTTATCGCGTCCTACTGTTTCTCTCCTTTTCTCTCTACCACGGTTTTCGATTACTTTGGAGTGGCCGCTAGGTAGATACGTAAAGAGGGAGAGATAGAGATGGAGATAGAGAGAGGGTATCAACCGACAGGTATATATGGATACGTTCGGTCATTCTTGTACCAAAGCGAAAGCAGGACTGGTTGGTGTGCGACTGTCCATCCGATTGGAGCGTCTATCGTACTATTGGAGTATTAGGGGAAAGCACACAGTCCACTCTCGGAAACTACGCAACCGTTCTCTCTCACTCCTAGGGCTACTGT
The DNA here is from genome assembly GCF_000341935.2 of Cephus cinctus. Taxonomy (NCBI): domain Eukaryota; kingdom Metazoa; phylum Arthropoda; class Insecta; order Hymenoptera; family Cephidae; genus Cephus; species Cephus cinctus. Next base: position 2,248,570 of record NW_014332838.1, read on the forward strand.
TACTGTTGCTGCTGCCTCCATTGTTCACTGACTGACTGTTACTCTTTCTCTCGGTCTATCTATCCCATTTTCGCCAATACTGTTTTCTCTGTACTCGTCCCCCTATGCTTCGAACCCTTTACTCGATCCATGGGCTCGTGACTCTCTTGCAGTCACCCTCTCTGTATCAACATCGTCCAGGAACAATCAGGAACTCTGATTGATTCTAGCTTGCAGTCCGCGGCTGCTGTGTGTCTTTGGGAAATAAAAGTATCTATTGGCGAGAATTTTTACCTCCTGAAAACTGATCGACGATGGCGATTGGGATTTATTGATAGATCTGGATTAATTTCTCTATGGGTATCAAATAAAACAAGGAGTTAACCGTATCTGGTATGATGGAGTCTCTAACTTTATTTTGTGTATGGGATTTAATGAAAATATAGCCGTCTGTTTGACTTCATGTGGATTTTTGAATATTTTGTCAACCAATAGTTTTGTAGACAAATAACGCTGGGATATTCTGCGAATTTAACTGAGAGAAGCGTTTAATAAACATAGAGAAATACGTAGACGTTCTGTGCGGTATGTTATGTGTATCCGCTTTTTGAAAAATGAAAAAAGAATTTTATCCATTTAGACATTTTTATTTATATGTATATGCTTGCGTTTCGACTTTGACATTAAATTGCTTAGAGACTGCTCGAACCTTATTTTACATGTGAATTTCAATCTAGTAGCCTGATTTGAATTCACCATATGCATCTAAGCATATGTTCTTTTATCATTTATAGGCTTAAAACACTTTCATATATTTTGTCCATTCGTACCTAAAAACTGACCGGTGTATTAGTTCTCCATATATAATGTATATATATAGTATGCTCATAGCCACTGTTATTATATGTGGCATATACGATAGGTTTCTATACGCATTCTACGTGATATTGGGTATCAAAATCCATAGACGTTCGTGGTTGCAATATGAATTTCTACGGGTAGAAATTGCAGAGAAATAAGGCCAATGGGCAATGCAGAAAACTGAAGTAGGAAACTATCTGTGCGTACAGGTTACTATTATGTCAGTGTCGGAAGGTTAACTTCACTTCTGGTTATGCTTACAAGGCCATTTACTGAGGCCAATAGACAGTGATTGACTGTAGCACTGATTGAAGGACGTCCAACTGCATTTTCCTGGTATTACGTACATTGCACCGTGCACCGTCATTCAATTCTCTCAGTAAACCTAACGACAACCATCGACCTGAAATCAAATTCGTTGCCTTCCCTGTAACTATGGACGAAATCAAAGTGTCCCTCCCATATACACGATTAACAGATTAGACGTCTCTCGAAAGGCCGATACGTAAATCAAAGCAAAACTACGAAAATTCCTACCGAATGACACGAAATATACTGGATCAGTCAAAAGCCATGGTACAAACGAAGCACGAAAGTTCGCGTTACCCAGCAACAATGTAGTGTCCATAGGGCCTGTGAGTGGCTTCAAGTTTTTTATCACCCGTCCGGGAAAACGTCGGTCGCCCCATTTTTCTAAAGCCAGTTGTGCATCGGTACTGCGGGTGCACGGTTTGTGGCTTGAAAGCTTTTTAATGACCGAATAAACTAGTAGACAGTCGGCTGAGCCGGTTGCATCGACGTAAACCAGATTTTTGGGAATTTCACTGTGTCAGCCTCGATGAAAAAAAGGTCACTGTACGTGGGTAACATCGGAGAGACGTGGAAGAGGGACAGTTGCGTGGAGATTG
>NW_014332838.1:2250571-2293295 GCF_000341935.2 Cephus cinctus
AGGGGGCAGGGGGGGAGTGCCTGAAAAGATTTAATTGAAAAGTTCACCCCTAATTAAGAGGAAGAAACCCGCGATAATATCGAGGCAGGGGGCCAGCAACCGCATTTCGATTAGAGACTGGATGAATCAATGGACGGCGCAGTCCAACGGAAACACTGGGCCGTTTAGCGAGTGAAGGGGAAGGTCAGGTTGGGTTATACAAGGTGAGGTGAGATTTGCCCAGGGCTAACGCAATCAGCATTCCCAGTTTAATGAGCCCCCTATCTTCTCTCTCATGTTCTTCATCCTCCCGTTACCCTCCTTATCGTTTCCCTGCCGTACGCTTCCACCACTTTTTCCACCCCCGCTAGTTTCTCGCATTGTCTCTCTCATTCTCATCCTCTGTCTGCCTGTAATATGCGCTTTCTCTTTCACTCTCTCTCTTCTTCTCTTTGGCTTGCACCCTTTTTCTAGATCTTACCGATTTATTCTCTTCCACCCAGCGTAACTGCTCAACCACCTTCTGTCAACCCTACAAACTTTCTCCCCACTCTCCAAGCTTGCACAGAGAGTTGGGGCTTACCACCGCGAACTGGGTAATTGCTACCCTTTCAGAACAGACAATCTTGCTGGCACTAGTCATCCTCCCACCGTCTCTATGTATGAAAACCAACTATGGTCAACTCGATGCAATTGCAAGGAATGGTAAAAAGAATGCGATGGGGTTTTAAGGGTTGAAGAAGACAGTGACCGCACCCTGTGCCAAAGCACTGGAAATTGCCTTAACGTATCTAGACCAATGATAGCGTTAAAGCTATGTATATCCCTTGAATATTAGTTATCTGTATAGAAAATATACAAAAACGTTGTCTCAAATTTCTGTACGCGAAGTCGTTCCAGGGATTTAAAGGGGTCGCGCACTTTGTATTCTTTGATAATCCGTACGTGCTTCTAACGTTATTCCATTTCGAATCGAATCTTTTACACGTCATCTGGAAATGTCTTGGCGCAGTCGACGACATTCTTCTCGTTCGACTAGAAGTCCCTATTTGGGCGACGCATAGCGCCTCGAACGGGTCGAGTAAAATTGCCAACGGAACCAATACGTCTTGGAAAGTAGGTGTTGTTTGCTTTATAGTAATGGAATTCGTTATTCCATGAAATGAAAGTTCGATGTGAAATAACTATATATATAGTATAGTAACTTCTGTCGTATATAGATATACTTATGCTAGTAAAATAAAAAAAAAACATTTAGACTCAACTCTATGGTTACCGGTGGCTAACAGCGTAGGTAGTTCATTCAAGCGCGGTCTGTAGTCAAGTAAGAAAATATTGAAACATATTTTTGGTGCAATTTATATTATACGCATTTGCTATCTGTGTGTTTATTAGTCGTTCCAACCGAATTTCGCATCAGAGGAACGGTACGTGGAATTCCTCGACTGCATATATGAACTGATCAAAGCAACTACTTCTGTCGTTCGCATCAAACATTGTTTACTTAATTTATATATATTTTATTTGAATTAACTCAGTCGAATCATTTTTATTGTAATTAGGCGACGTAGTTGAGGTAACAGGGCAGGTTTCGTTCGATAAATTTTATCATCCATAAAAATAAAAATCACTGGAAAATAATAAATTTCGCTTCAGTGCATTCTGTGCTGTTGGTTTTAGCAAACTTTGTTCTAAGTACAGGTATTTAAAATTTTCTTGGTTGTTGCTATTATTATTTTGCCGTATCTATCACTATCTCTCCCTCTATTTCTTCCTCTCTCTAATGCCACTCACCTGCCTCAGGGGACTCTAGCATTTCGCAAAAATCTCTTGAATCAATTCCGTGATGCGAATATAGCGAGAGCCCGTCGGTTCACAAAATAAAACGAAATAACCAGAGAGAAATATAGAGAAGGGGCAGAATTGGCTAAAGGACGATAGAATAAAATAAAAAACAAAAAGTATAGGATAGACACACACGGCACCAAAGTGCGGAAGAGTGTTTCGTCCTGTTCGAACTAATCGATGTGTTAATCCACCGACCTTTCAGCGTTCCGATCCACCGGTTCGCCGATTTCGATTGGACCGAACTGAATTTCAGCGTACTGCCAATACTCGAATCCGGAAAATATCACTGAGCGGATATAGAAAAAAAAAGTAGAAATATAAAAAACAGAGGTCTTTTGAGGCACAGACGAATAAATAAAGATAAACGATGAGATTCTAAATTGCGTAGATATTTAGTAGTTTGGAAATATATATATAGAATTTTTGGGAATTCTATAGCCCGAATCCTTGCTGAAAGGTCTTGTAGTGCGTAGGGTCTGCAGGTACATAGGTTGATATAGGTACAGCGTGGAAGGAATGACACTCATTTTCCCGGCCGTTGAGTCCGGATAGCACGAACATACAGGACCCTACTTCCCAGCCCCTGTTGCGGAGGACGCGAATACTCCGCAAGCATGGCCAGAATATAGCTTATCCGAGGTTGGTGGTCAGCCCCTTCCATCAGCTAAAATTGCCTCGCATAGTCGTCAAATTTTAGTGGCACGAATCTTCAATGTCCCTTGGACACGGAGAATTTGGAAATATTTAATATTGTGAAATCCAGTGGGAAACCTCTCTTTCGTATTTACTATATGCATAGCGGATGCCAATAGTACGTAGAACCGTACATATAACATATAATTCTGTTATACGAGAATAGATCCTGGAAATGAGTATAATGTTCGCCGCAGCAATAGAAAATTGAATGGTTCTACCTATGAACTAGAAATTGAAGGCTAGAATGGAATATATCCGGGTGATAGTTCCGCATGCGGAAATTCTTCGAGGATTCCGGCTTTTAATCTGTCTAATTCACTAACCTGTTTTTCGATTAAAGTGTGGTTATACGTATATAGTAACTATAATGAATGACGTCGTACCATAAGTAAATGCGACCATAAAACGTTGATATTATAACAAGACGGAAGAACCCTGGTGTCGTCTTAAAGCATCCTTCGCCTCTTTTGCATTATCGATCTGGCGAAATATCAGGACTCGAGACAAATCAGTGGGGCGTGGATAATCATAAGGTGAAATATTAAACACGGCTCGGGGAAGTTTTATTAAAAACTCCCTTTGAAAAATGATGGATATCTTTGTCAGTGTAAGACGACGGGGTCGCGGACAGGTGAAGGTGAAGGCGGAAGAATCGGCATGGATGCCGGAAGGAGGAAAAGCTGGGGGATGAAGGTATAGGGAAGAGAAGAAAGAAATGAGAAAAGTAAAGTGCAAGAAAAGGCAAGGACGCAGTGGTGAAAAAAAAAAAAAAATCTGCAAGGGCTAAAAGAGGAAGGAGACAGGAAAAAGTAGTGAAAGGAAGTCAAAGAAGTGGTGGAGAAATAAACGGCGGAAGTGAAGGCAGAAAAGATGAAGTGCCGGGGAGAAGGACTAGGAGGTTAGCAAATTAAAGCGGCCCCCCTCCTTAACGAAGTCAACATGGGGTTGAAGGGACGCTGGAGCGTCGACCGCCGAGCGAAGACTGTTGTCGTAACAAGCGTAATCTTATATAAGACAGTAAGGGTCAATTGTAGGGAGTCAACCTTAAAGCCACCCACTCAAGTTATGCCCTCCTCTATCCCCCTCAGCCACCCCTAACCATTCTGGTCTGCCATTAAAATGATAAAATAATGTTTGCCGTGGTAAGTGCCACTAAAGGCTGCCGCTTACACCCTTCTTAAAGCAGAGGGCCTCCCCCATCCTAGACATCATCGGCAGTACCTGGCTGCTTCACTTCGGTAGGCGCCCCCTCTCCCCCACCTCTTCCAACCTTTCCGTCTCTGTCACTAGTACAAACCGCCATCACAGCCTAGGTAATACTGCCTTGCTCAACCTCCTGGTTGACGACTCGTTCACCTCCCTAGTACTTATAAACTCCATTTTCGCGTTTACCTCGCGATAACGTAAACTCCGTGGCTTTACGTAAGCACATTCGTCGAGTAAAAGCAAACGAGGAGTTAACGTCATTGACGTAACTTATATGTATCGTGTCATTTCCAGTGCGATGAACAGTCTAATTGCTTCGTGAAAATGTTCTTCCTGTATTGCAATTCGAACTGAATAAGTGCATCCAAGAGTGAAAACCGATCACGTATCTCGAAGGTATCTAGGTATCTGCATTATGTTGTTACTGGCTTTAATATAGTAAATTGGAGAAATTTACGTTGGGTTATTAGGTATTGGATGGTCTGATGAACTTGAGTTTTCGTGGATTAAATATTTGGGCAGTATACGTAGTAACAAAAAACAGTTTAAAAGATTATATGTATATATAGTGTCGATATGTACTTCAGGCGATTGTGTATTGAGAGACCTGAACTTACGATTAGCTATGAGTCGCGAAAGTCTCTCAAGGCAGAATCGAGTCTCAAAGGGAATAGTAATACTTAAGTCTTCGTTCAGATGAAACTGCCTTCCGTTTCCTTTTGCCTCGGAGGTCGTTCCCATTGAACTACATGGGCTCTACTTACCCCCGTAGCCCATAGTGTTGGCTTTGGTTTGGGGTTTGGCCGCGTCAAGCCGCGTGTTTGCGGTTTTGCTGTCGGTACTCGAGAGTAGACTCCCTGTGTTATATGTAACCACGGTGACGGTAGTGTTGGGTTTGAAGCACTCGTGAACAAGTGTAATGGACAGAATGTATTTTTCCCAACGATTTTCGATCTGTTTTAAACCGATGAAATTACGTTATTGCGTTAAACTTTGTTTACAAAAATTTTAAGCAATTTGATTTATTGTCATGTGAACGTGTTTTCTATCGTATAATAGGGGACGAAAAGTATTGAAAATTGTTTAATGGAATGCTTCTATTTCAAGGTGCCTTAAAATCATTTGTATTTAATTGAATGGTGTATCATTATCTTTTGATTGATTTTTAAGGGCGTTCATCCCTCTTACTAACCGTATTCGAGTTGTTCATCCCTACAACGGGCAACGTCTTAATAATACAACTCACTAGGAATTCACTTCAATTCATTACCCATTCCTCTTTACGTGAACGTGAATTGAGGATAACGAATCAACACGGGGATGAAACATAGGGTAGAAGCGACGTTAACTCGTGGTGAGTTTTCGATCGAAAAATCATCATTCGGCTAATTGATCGTTTAAAACAACAACGAAATTAATTGCCGTCAATTGGATATAATGAAAAAGTTGAAGTATACGAAGTTGTCAATATACATTCTCAATATATAAGAATCCAATTTTCTTTTACACGATCTAAATATACATCTTTATTTGTCGTCCTTCTTGTTTTGTCATCCCTAATACAAAAACCAATTTTCACGCGTTACACAACCACTAAAACCATCCCGCAGAAATAACACCGGAATACCAAGAAAATCTCTCTCGAAGTCTACCACGTGAACATCAATTTACGATATATTATCATCACCAAGATATATTACTATATATTCGTAAATAAATATTTTCATAAAAAATTTACAAGATTGCGTTAAAATATAAAAATACTTAACATGCCAGAATAAAGTACCTTTCTTTTGTGAATTAGTCGCATCCACCCTAAGGAGGAAACAATTATCGCACGGAAGCCTCAATCTTAGTAGCCACGAGGAGAGTACGAAATGGAAGTGGATATTAAACGGGGGAAGATCAAAATTTTAATATATTTTTTAAATCTCGACGGGCGAGTGCTGCAAGCCGCTCTCGTAAATTGTTGCCGGGGATGAAGAGCAGAGGGTGGTTTAATGGTGTCGGTGTTGTTGGAGTTTAGCGAAGAGGATGGCAGAAGGAATTACAAATTTAAAAAATTAAAAAAAAAAGGAGGATGAGTAAGTGAAAGCAAGACAAGAACGTGTCTGTACAAGGAGACTGGAAAATTAATAAAAAATAATTTTAACCAAGAGAGGATCTTATTTTTACGATATCTGCATAACGGAAAGTGGCAGATGAATCTTTCGACGTATGTTTTACGCAGGCTCAATTACATTCGAGTCTTTCGCATAATCGTAGTTTCAAGTGCAGGGGTAATAACGTTGATCTCGAGTGAAGCTGGATGAGGGATTTAAGTGTGTGTTTAGCAGTAGCGATCCCCAGTGGCCCTTACGAGGGACACTAAGGGGTACTAAGGGTCGGCAAGGGTAGTATGGGCTAGTGGGGGTAGTAAGGGATAGTGAGAGGTAAGCCGGAACATGAGCGGTAGGCCACGATATAAAATCATTCACCAGGGTTGCCACCCTGAGAAACTATTGTCACTGCGATCCTTCAGCCTCCTTCAATTCCCACATCACTTACCCCTATCAGTGGGGATAACCGTCTGTTGATTTTTATATAAACGATAGCGTGTTCCGAACACGTGTTTTTTGGCTTTCGACACTTAAAAACCACGTGAAATAAATTTAAATAAATATTGAGATTTTCTGACCGATTTCAGTTATTTTCCCGTGAAATGTATAACCATGAGAATTTTTATGCCGAAAAAAGATACCATTCCGTACGTCCACTTCATGGCGACTTTGACCATGCGGGATTCTTATTTGAAATTCGGAAACAGCGATGAGACGGACTTATGGGACGTCAGGATGTGGAAGTTGGCGCGAATCCAGGAGCTGCCAATTCCATCTCCTCGTCTTCGGGTAGATATAAAATTTCAGCTGGTCTTATACGACTTGGTTAAATCAACCTGGAACTTTCAACCCCCTCGAGCGAACCCACCTACCCTCGTCTTATAAACGTGATATACCGTAAGGGACTTGCAGTGTGCGTAAAGAGAAAAGTTCATAGAGATATATATGTATAAATATATAGGTCTCCTTTATTGCAATTTTAATGAGGTCCTCCTATGCACCTGCACTCGTCAAATCAACGCCCCAAGCTCCCCGTTATGATCTAAGGAACCTCTAGGTACTTGGGTATAATAAAGACCCGGGCAAAGCCACAAGCATTGCCACTCACAATCAGTTAACCCCCCAGAGTTTGTTTCCCGACTTAACACGTGGTCTACCACCCCAAACCATGTCCTACCGTAACCCGATTCGAAAACAAAGCCTCGACCATGACAGTACCCTTGCCCGACACGAGCGCTGAATGCTTTCCTCACCGAATGCTGGAAATCCCTTGGGCTGTCATGAAATTCACCCTAATTTCTACTCACTCTATAAGGCCCCAGATTATTCACGCTGCACGCCAGCTTCACGTTACGTCCCGCAGGAACAGTGATATTTCCTATCTGGTCGATAAATTCTGGATCAGGTCTTGTGGTCACTGTAACAATTAAAAGATATAATCAATTACACAATCCTCAAAATCAAAATTCGAAATATTTTTTTATCAATTTGTTTCGTGAACTCCAAATTTAGCTGCAATATTTCACAATACCTAATGCAGTCACATAAAAATAATTAAAGTTCAAAATATAATATAGGCTCGCAGCATATCTCGTACGTGAATGCGAAGAGTTTGAAGTTTCTTGCTAAATATATTACCCTTTACCGATCCAGATGATCGATCGTCTACAGGTACATGTTTTTGGTCTTTGGTGATTTTTTCAGAGCCATCTGCACCACGTGTGGAGCCAGATTGGTTGCTACTGAAGGATGAGCAAATTCTGCCACGGAGTTGGTCCGTAACATTTTCGTGAATCGAATCAACGAAATGGCAACGTTAGTCAACCCTTGGGAATTCGCATAGCCACGCAGATTCGGGGCAGATCAATCAATCTAACGTGTTCGTGCGCCCGTAGATGCGCTTTGAGTTATAGAACCTAGCAAGCAGGAGTGACAGCTTAGTTATTGAATACAAAATGCAATTTTTCAAGTTTCCCCGTGCTCTCCCATCTCTAGCACCTATACCCGTCTAATCTGAAGCTGCATCGTGTCGGAAGGGCTTGGCGTGCAGTTGAGAGCATGTATGCATATGATATAAGCATACACGTTAAATCCTAATAATTTTACCTAGAGGCCATAGATTTATTTTTTTACCCAAAAGTCATTCTGGTGTTGCGATACAATATTTTAATTCTTTTGTTATTCCACCTGATCCTTCCAAGGCTACTGTTCAGTGCTTACTATTCAGGTCTTGCTACCGTCACGTTTATTCGAAGAAGATGAAGAAGAAAAAAAAACGAAGATAAAGAAAAGGTTGCAAAGTCGCTGCGTTCCAAGGACTTTTCTACCATATAAAACTCGTCGAAGTGCATATACGTTTTTTTTCGAAAATTGAATTCGATTCCGTTAACGATTTCTGCAGTCGTGTATGTTTCTTGCGCAAAGAGACGGAAGAAAGTAAAAAGACGAACGTACGTTAGAATGAAGAAACGTGTGCCAAAGCAAAGCTCATACTCAATGCAACTAGTGTGCCTATCTTAGCGAGTCACTTTAAATCCTTTCTTACCGAGTCACGAAGCGACGATGGCGACTGACTTTTCCAGTGAATTCAAGTGACTCCACTTGGCAAGAGAGAACGAGGCGTAAGCTACTAGAAAATTCTCTTTGGGACATTGCCACCAAAGTGGATAGGAGTCTGGGGCAATTGGCAGAATGTCACGCCGTACCTAGTTGTAGGTACGTACACGTCGGGACGCTCTTTGAATTTACCGCCTTTCACTTTGTAACGTGAAAAGAAAATCGACGTCCGTTTTAGTAAACTTCTCGAATCGATCTTGAAAATATTTACGGTTCGTTATGTTATGATATACAGTGCAACATGACTAGCTTGGTAAACTCAGAAAATCGGACAAATTCATATTTCATTTCACAAAATTGTCACTCTACTATATACGTGGTACAGCGAAGATAAATTAAGACTTCGAATTACTCAATTTACATTGTATTGACTAAACTTTTATCATATTGCATAATTCTTTGTATAATAATAAAAAGAGTCGACGATGAATAGTTGATGGCGGAGAGTACACAGAATGAAGTTACGTTAACGTTATGTACATACGCCAGTAGAAAATAAAAAAATCTACTGATCAAAATGTCGATTAAAGTTTCATTTCCGGTAGTCACTGTACAAGCAGCTCTTTAACAAGGTGATTTAAAGCGTTAATTGCACTTGGTGTTTAGCTAGTGCAACTATTTGTAATGTTTGATAGACACTTCATCAGCGATCGATTAACTATACTGTGTAATTGTGTATCTTAGCTTGATAACTCTTGAGAGACGAGAAAGATGAGGCAAGATATAGACGGTTATCAGAGGCCAAGGAATTTGGACCATTATTTTCACCAAGAATCTCTCTCTGAGATGCTACACGCCCATGTAAAAAAATTATGTATAGATTATACGTAAACTATATACGTGTAGTATTGTATATACAAAGATTGACATATACATGTAATGCATACTTAACCTTTATGTAAAATAAAAAGACTTATGCTGGGCTGGAAAACATGTAGTTTATTAAAATTTTTTCGAAAACCGTTAAAGTTGTCGTCTTCGGATTACCGGCACAAATCAGCACAAATAAAGCAAAAATCAGCAGAATTTTTGAAAATAAAGAATTCGAAAAGTGCTGGGCTAACTTCACACAGGTATAGGATTTACGTTAATGCTTTCACAATATTACGACACTCAGATGAGTAATTCTTCTACTGCATCTTGACTCTAGTTTTCGACATGTACTTGCGCTTGGTTCTACTATGTTTCATTCCACTTGGTTCCTAAGTAACGTCAAATTTCAGTCCCTGTCCGTTGCCGGGACCACAAACTTCAGTTCCTTTCCGAAGATCACGTGTTTATTTGCAACCAATGAAGATACTTGAACGTGATATAGAAATGAATGTAACGAGAGGCGTGAAAACCTAATTTTTTTCATTAACTTCTAGACGAGGAATCATATTTTCGTGAAAACTTGCAAAAAGCTGTTTACGAAAATTTGATGTGATACTAATCTCTAGACTAGACTAGTTGCAAGATGTCGCTAACCAGAAAGGTGGAGGTGAGGTGAGATATGTAAATAAGTTCTTGTTACACATTCGTATAACACTTTTGTAAGGACAGGGACTGGATTGAGACAGGGACTGAGCGAAGAGGGACCGAGGTTTGGCTGTATTTCCAGCTGTTGTAAAATTATTTATTACATGTGACGGGATGAAAGTGGGCTCAAAGTGCACCGTGTCTTGTTTCTTGTACAATAAAAACAGTTGTGTTCGCAATCATAGCTATCATGCTTTTTCCACCATCAAATACCTTAGACGTTGAAATGCTTGATTAAAATGTTGAATTGTAGTATATGATATAAGTAATACATTTTTCTCTTTTCAATATATATTTAAACTTTCTTTCATATGAATGTTTATATTTTATATATAAGTTAAATATAGACTATATATGTTGACTTTTCTGTATGAAATTATATAAATAATTTATGTGGCTTATACGTAATTTTTCATATAGTACCACTTAACGTATAACTAAGAGATGGCAGATGAATTAAATCTATTTTAATTTATATAGGGAATATATAATTTTTCTCTAATAATATTTCTCTGGGAAACATGTTTTCACGAATATCTATGACGTATTGGTTGTACTATGATTATATATATAATATTTGGAAATGTATATTAGCTGATCTCATAATGGCCTATCGATAATGATGAACACTAGAGTGAATTATTATAATATGAAAAGCTTTCACGGTGAAGTGGTATGAAAATTATAAAAAACCGTGGACTCACTTCATTAAGCATGGAACGGTCATGATAGTTAATTTATATTTGGAGAGGGACGAGTCGTATGACGTATTTACCTCATGTCAGCGACACGTGAATATTCGCCGGGATGTTTGAAATACCCGACGATTGGTTGTTGGCGCAAAGGAAATATCCAGCTTTTTTGTGCGAATAAAAATAAATGTTACTAATTGAATTAGCAGATTTTTAACGCGTCAATAAAAATAATCGCGATCAATAGAAGTGCATAGAATCCATTTAATTGAGTCAGTGAGTCGATATTTAATCGTCATTTGCGGTAGAAAAATAAAAAATTCAAAAATATTCAAAGAGTAAAAAATCCAGATGCAGGCGGAAGCAAATGAAGCTTTTTGCCAGTACTTGGCTGCAAGGAAAATCGCTGACTGGCCGACCGAACCACTCACGTGGTGATTTATTATTTATGGTCAGATAATGCTCCTCTTATAAAATTATAACATTGTAACATCTCCTTTAGGTGTTCTGGAAAGCTGAGCACATTTTGATTTTTTTTACTGCGAATTGACAAAAAATTTTGAACATCGATCAGTTTTTGTACTACACTAAGTAGAATGGTTTCATTATTAAACTACGTATTCCAGCAGGTCCCGTACACAGTGCATCGAACATTCATCAGAAATGCATAGGGTTTCAAACGGTTTGGAAAACTGGAAAACTCAGCTCCATCCCATCGGCTGTAAAGTCCGAACGAAATTCAAGATAAGAAAAGGGGAATATATATACTTTATCTAGATTCCGAGCGTGTATTTCCTGCCGACGTGTTTCTGGTACTTTTATTTTCTTAGAGAACTCATGCCGGGAAAAGCACTCTCGCGGCCGTGTGAATGGGCATGTGTGTCGAGGGGATTCAGAGGCCAGATTTTTTTCTTTTTTTTATCATCCATTTTTTTCACCCGTTTTACGCCGATTTCCAAATCATCGACTATCACGTTGACATTCGCAAGTCTACGTGCCTTCCGATTTATCTTCTTACAGTTTCCACGATTTTTAATGAATTAATATGAACGCTTAGGGATCGCGTAAGTAATTGTACTCGAAGTAAGTAATGGTCTGTAGCACAGCATCCGTGTACTGATGAACGACAGCCGTCTGTCTATCTGCAGCCAATAAGTCGTTCTTATCAGCTTTTTCCCCACGAGTCTCTAGCTTTTTTCCTGGATGTTGGGGATGAGGTAAAAAAAGTGGCAAGTCCTATCCATCGATAGCGATTCTTGGCGTTGCCGGTAGACTGATGAAGGAAAAAGAGGAAAGGCAAAGATAAACCAACTTTTTGCTATGGGATTCATTGATGTGGGATTGAGTGGGCCCTCTTTGCTTACCTGCCACGTCAGTCTTTGCCTATATTCAATATTTCTTTTTAATACGTTTCCCACGTTTTCCCTGATATCTGATAACGATATGTGTGGCAACTGATAACTAATTGTAATCGTTACCTAAAACGAAAATTAATTTTACTTAATTTACATTTATTGCTAAATACGTTTGTGGCAGGACCAAATATTTTAGTGTAAAATATAATACTCGATTAAATATATAGGTATATGTATAATAATATCAAACAGGATGGTCCATTGAATCGCGTAACATATGGATACAGTTTAGCTGTTGAAATTCTTGATTCTCTTCGAAAAGTGTGCAAGTGTCATCGGAAAGTGATAAAATATCGATAACACACGAAATCGAGTATTGGAAGGACAAACGGGAAGGATTTAGATATTATCTCTATCAAATCTCAGGATTTCGACTACAGTGATCTATAGATCAGTGACGTCGTTCTTCTCCCTTTTTTTTTTACTTTCTTTCTTTCCCTCCTCTTTTTCTCTCCACCTTCGGGGTCTCCACTTTTCCGGTACCCTTCGTGGACTTACTCTTATTTCCTACGTTATCGGGTCGAATCTCATAAATTTCTCGAAAAGCGCGATTAAACGGCCCCCGACCCGTCCAATCTAAGTATTCAAATGAGCAGACCGACTTGCACCCCCTAGCCTATACCTTTTTACAATCACCGACGTTGTTACATAGAAAAAGCCACGGATGCAAAGAGGAAAGTAGTACCGTTACCTATTACAAGTCGAATCGAATTATCGTTTCATTTATATTGTATAGTATATGTATATATTATATATGTAGTATAGTATATGTATAGATACAGATATTGATATTATTAAAAAGGAGCCAATACAGTTATGACAATAGGAAAATGAAAAAAATTTTACATAAATATTAAAAAAAAAAATGGTAATTACTAATTATCTTATGTCATTAGAAATTATCGCGTTTGGTATTGGTAATATCGATGTCAATATTAGCCACTTAAAATAAGATCGTAAGTAACAAAAACGGCTTTGCAAAATGGAAAAAAGAAAAGTTTCAGCCCTCCCTCATGTGCGGACGAGGGTCTTTCTGCAAATCATCTAAACTGCCTTCCTGTGACTTTTTGACCCCGCGTTCAGATTTCCTAAAGTCAAATCCGGTTTCCGCCAGAGCTCCCCCACGTCTCTCTTCTAGTCCACAGGTGTAATCTCCGGTACGCGGACGTTTCGTATGAAAGATTGGAAAAAAGTCAATCTCAGAAAGATGAAACCCTAAGAAAACTGACTCCGCTCAACAGGGTGATGGGAGGAAAGGTCGGCGATTGGTAATATTCACGCGTCGGAAGATCGTTTGATGGTCAAACGATCGAGGGATGTGAAAGTAGTTAGTATATTCCCGGCTGACGTATATAGTTCTCCCTCTCTTGATATGGTCCAATTGTAAAATTTAATGTAAATTTTTTTTACCGTGAATGAAAAAAAATATAAATTTTTCGCACCTGCCTGTTGCCTCTGTACAATGGGAAACTCTCGTTCTTCTCTTGAAACTCTTGATTATCTCTTTAGCGACTATCCATTTCACCTTTGCCTTTCTCTTCTTCTACTTATACTTTACCTATTTGACTCCGCTATATACGCCAAGATAAAACTTCACTGTTCCGTATAATATGCCTCGACTGGGAATCGCACTTATTTCACGAAGAAGGAGGCCCATAAAATGCTGCCTGAAGAAATACGAGACTTTGTTTCGGTAGTGATAGAATCTCGAACTGCCGTCCCTGAAAGTCTACCAGCCGAATAGTAAAGGATCTTATCTAAATGAACTTCCAGGATTTAACTCTGTACTCTAGGAAGTAGCTGGTCAATGGCGCAGAAACGTTTCTTGAAGTATACGCACCTAGTGGTATCTAGTATATATACGTATGGCTGTAAGGACGAGTACGTTTATTTTTATCATTCGGCGTAAACTGCCCATCGAGTTTGTGAACTAGAAAAGAGAGCTCGACTATCATAGATTACGCTCTTGTGTCCTTCTCTACATTCCTTTCTTTTCCCACAATTACACTTTTGTCTCGTGTCTCTCGTGACGTAATAAGTTATTTTTACGAATTCCCCGAAGGTCCGACAAGATTGGACTCTTGGTAGACGCAATCGGGACGCGGGAGATAACGGCCAGATTTAACGTACGTATACGTTCCTGGGATAAAGTAGAATCGCGACAATTCGCCCAATGACAATTGGTCCTGTGTATAATTGGCGTAATGGGACAGTCCAGTCTGCTGGGACAATTCGTTCCCGGAGAAAATTGCACCAAAGGGACTATCGACGCTTTTTTAAATTCCGCGGGCATCCCCACCCGCACTCTGGGGGATGCTGGATTATTTCAGAAGCATCTCGAATGTTCACGAATAAGCGAAATCCTCGACTACAATCTACAGTCACAAACCAGCAGGTAATCAGTATGTGACGGTGGTTTGATAATGAAAATTAAATTTCGCATATACTAACCTAATCCCAACGTCCTAAAAGTTCGTTAGGTATATATATATATAAACGTACAACCTTACGAATCCTGTCACGCGCCTATTTCTCTCTTCTCCTCCCGATCTTCCTGCAGAAGAAGAGGATGAATGTCAGCAGAACATTTTTCTTTCCTTGAAACTGTAATTTTCTCGTATTTGCTCCTAAACCATCTGTTCCGCGTCTTTCCTATGTCTTCTTCTCTTGGTATTCAGCGCTTGAGTCTCCTCTGTCTCTCTCTTCCTTTCCTTATTTTTCAACGCTACACATCATCCAGTGAAACATTTTTTTTCTAGCGATTAGGGAGGAGATCATTTCCTACTTTATCTCCCTTTTTCCTTTATAAATCTTTTATTGTCGCTTCGTTCCTTAATTTCTCAGTTTGCGTCTTTTCGTGCTCCTCTACTCATCTGTCCTGAACCATATGAATCTGCAATGCATGTACATGCACATGTACTTTACATACCTATATATGTATATGTTATCTATCGCTTTCCGACTTCTCTTACGTGAAACTCGATCGTTTACTACATCACGTGAAATATTTGCCCATAATATAGTTGGACATACGTGTACTATTCCATGAATCACATTGCTTGGTAAATAACATATAGGTAACAGCCAGACCCATTAATAGAATTTAATTTCCTATTTGCTATTCGAGTGGAAAGCATCCGCATGTGTACAGCTAAACGAAACTATTGTGTATACAGTATAAGTATAGTTTACCGTTTCTCTCTTCCTCCCCTACGTTAAATTCGATGATAACGTTATCATTTGAAAATGACGGATGGTCACTGGTTATTCGCTATAATCGATAAAGATTCGTTCAGTGGCTGCAGTCGGTGAATGTGCCGACAAAGAGCTTCATTTGTATCACGTGGTCGTGTAGGTATCTACTAATTTAGTGAAGTAGTAAATTCCTGAACAGTAATCTAACACCCTATCACGGCAAAAATCTTTAGCCATTCTATGACGAGGGGCTGGTGTAGCCTATAAATATCCCGACGAAGGACATGGCGAAAGGCAAGAGGAAGGAAAGCATAAGAGAAGAAAAAAAATGGCAGAAATTTGATCCCTTGGAAATCTGTCATCGCTCGCCCGTGCGTCGTGCCCGAGGGTAGGAGGGGGTTTAAGTCGCAAACGATAGAAAATGAGAAAATGACGCAGGGTGGATAGGCAGTTGCGGAGGAGAGGGGAGAGGGGAGAAGGGAAGTGGCAAAGAGGGTTCTGGGGAACAGGGAACGGTGAGGTGGGGGATGAAAATCAGAAAAAGAGAGAAAGAGAATGAAATAAGGGTGGAAAGTCAGGGAAAACTGTGAATCGCGAAGGAGGGAAGGAGACGAGAGAAAAGGAAAGGGGGAGGAGAGAGAGAGAGAGAGAGAGAGAGAGAGAGAGCAGAGGGAGTTCGGTGGAAAAAGTGAGCAACAAGGGTAGGAAGACAGAAGAGAGAAAAATGGTGGAGAATCGCGAGGGCAAACCGGCGAGGAAGAACGTGAGACGGAGTGGGGATTCTCAGTTTGTTTTCTGGTCACATATTTGTAAAGTACCCCAGGCCCAGCCGCTCGCTCGCTCTATTCATTTCTGTCTGTCCGTCGGACAGGCGGCACTCCTATTGCCCAAGAACCGTGAGGGAGGTCGCATAAATTCAGGCCACGGAGCTTATGAAAAAAAATCTTCTGCCATACGACAAAAGGTTATGGCGTCCGACTCATGTGGCTTTTAAGAGATAACTACTCTCTCGATTTCTCCATGTACAATAGAGCAGATCTGGTTGCATTAACTGCGGACAACAGTTGTCAGAGTCTCGTGGATACGTGTAGGGAATGATTTGGACCGTTGAAATTTAATTTCCAGGACATCCTGACGCTTTGAGTGTCTCGAATGACGTAAAGTATGGTACATTTTGAACGGGAGTATACTATAATGGTCAGTGTCTGTCTTTCGCGTTACGTTATCACTTCCCATGTACAATTATTGTGATTATTGAAATTTAATTAATAATATATTTTTTTCCTAACATATTCGCACAATTCTGCGAATTCATTTATCTCTATATAGAATTGTAGGAGAATATCCTGTCAGAATGTCGACCAAGCAGCCAGATGAAGAAAACGAGATGGAGTTTACTACATAGTTTCGATCACTTTGGGGGTCTTCCTCAAAGAGGATTCTGTATTAATATAAACAGTCACTGCTTTACATGTAAATTTAAACGTCTAACAATGCAGTAAAATTAAATAGTTTGATAATTACGAAAATGTTACCTTAAATATGTAAAATTATAAATGACGTCATAATATCCTGTACACGCCCTCTATTAGCCACAAGTAGTTTCATTCTAGCTAGCAGGTAATGAACTTGTCTTATTACATTTATTTTCTTTAGTTTCAGATATAACAGACAAGTCATCATGCGGCGACCGGGAGATCATTCTACAAGTTTTTGAGAAAATTCATTGAATCAAGAGAAGCGCGAACATACACAGATTAATAATTGATAAGTAATTAAAAAATGAAATGTAACTGTATGAGAACGAGATTAGTTATCTTGTAAGTTGTTTTATTCTATTATAATTAAATTTCAGTTGGAGATGTTAACCCATGTGCGATGATTATTCAAAATGGATAACAACCGTCAGAGTGACGGTGTTAAAACGTTATAGCTAGAAGATGACGTCTAGAGGTCACATAAAGTGTATAGAACATATATAGATTTTAGGTAAAAACAATTAAACCCGGTGGTGGTGCTAGTATCAGTGCTTAACAATAGATATAAATGTAACTGTAATGCAGAATACATTAACTAATGAATAGACTTAATTAAATTATGGTATATGTTACTAAGGAACTGCACATGGGTATTGAAATTAACAGTATCATTATTTGTGATAATAAATTCATTTATCTCTTTTTATGAATCTCACCGTTAATTGAATACCTTTCGGTCTGCTTGAGGAATGTAACGCAAATGTAACATCCCGAATACGTATGGAAACTTGTTTCTGGAGTTTCTGAACTAATTTTCCGAATTGCTGAAAAGCCCTGTACACGCTTTAGTATATAGATATATGTACGTATGCAGAGATACACCTAGGTTGGTGCAAGGAAATTGCGTGCTAGAGCATCGATAATTAAATGGTTACCCAGGTTTCCTCTCATTGCACACTCTGAGTACCCTCCTACCCCTCTTAGTGGAATCATCCTAGTCGCCCAATCGTGCTAGAATCTCTGAACCATTCAAAGGATTTGCGAAATCAATTGACGCACACTGACTTCCACTATTTTGTACTACTCTCGACTATTCTCTACTATTCTGTACTATTGTAGGCTGTGATCGCAGCTTCTTCGACGGGTAATTTAGCAGACCATTAACGATGTCCATGGCGAAGCCCATATCGATGATTTATCGAATCCCAATGAATGTTAAATTTGTAGACAACGCCATATGGGCGGCGGGGAACCGCTACGGATTGGCTCTGCGATTATATACGACGGTTCAATAGCTTCAAATACGATTGTTGCTGTCATAGGAATAGCGGCGTGCGTGCGTTATAAACATATAACGCTGTGTTTGCCGCGATCGGCTATAGCAATTTGCAACAACTAATCTAAATTCAAATTGCTTCGAACAAAACTAATCTAGTGGTCACACATGCCTCTCTGCGTCCGCCACCTTTCTCTATGGCCAACGTCCTGTCCACATTCTCTTTCGCGTATCTCTCTTTCTCTCTCTCGCTCTATGTATCCCGGCCTCTGAAGCTGATTTTAACCAACTCTAGTTCGCTTACACCCTCTCAAATACCTCGTCCTGTCGTCCAATGTTCACGGGTTGATGAAGGAACGAGAGTAACAATTTAGCCCGACCGTGTCCAGAGTTCGTTCCCGTGTGACGTTATCGAATTGATGCCAAAAGCAGAAACGTAAAAGACAATGCTGGGACAGGAGGGCTAAACGGAAAAATGCGTGCAGGTGGACATGCGTGCGCGAGTGGATCGAGTGGCCGTCGATCCTGCCAATCATTTTTATTGTTAGCGAAACAGAAAGGCATTTGAACGAGAGGAACGATATTTTGGTTAAATTTGTTTTGATGTCAGCATACAAAATCACAATGAAATATGATTCCAATGGCTTTGTAGAGTTAGTAACGACATTAAAGTCCTGAAGAAAAATGGATATTTAATAGCTAATAAATATGTAGACATCTTAAAGCCAGCAAGGATTCTCGTGAGAAATTCGACGAAAAGCCTTGAAGAGTAATACGATCGGATTGTGAATGGAGGTCAGGAACTCTAGTAGTGATAACGTTGATAACCGACTTTGGTCTTTTACTACGTGGGACTTAGGGGAGGTTGTAATTTTTTTCCACAATTTTCACACTCCAAAGGTCGACGTATAACCGTCCGAACGGGAAGGTCCCATCATCTTTATTTACTCCTGTCCTCTTGCCACTGGAACGTTTTACAACGTTAGGCGTCGCCGGCATTTTTCGCATATTCCAGAACATTCCTTCACCGAGGGTTTGGATTTGACGCATGGCTTCTCAAATAAGTCTCCACGCTCTTTTTTTACCTCTCATTTTACGCTGGAATCGCTTGGCCGTCATAACAGTATCTCGACT
This sequence comes from Cephus cinctus, assembly GCF_000341935.2. Lineage (NCBI taxonomy): Eukaryota > Metazoa > Arthropoda > Insecta > Hymenoptera > Cephidae > Cephus > Cephus cinctus. The sequence continues at coordinate 2,269,724 of NW_014332838.1, forward strand.
CATAGACCACGTTCCCGCTTCTCGGCTTATAGAGCGAATAATGCCATTGTTCTTTTCTTTTTTCTTCTAACGGCCCCCTTACTAAAGCCAAGGAGCAGGATGAATGAAAGTTTACTTAGTACGTACAATTGAATGATAAAGACAGTATTCTATTTCCGCGGACATTTGTAACATCTTTTGATTACCTTGTCAGAGACCGAGACACATGTTGCGTGGCTGAGGTACTATTCTACTGTACAGCTATACTGCATATCTATAGTCCCTACAACCTAATTACACTTTCATGTTACAGTCACGGCTCTACTAAACAATACTAAGCAGCACTTTATAAGTGTTTCTATAGCAGATATTAGATACCTAATACGTTTATAATAATAATAATCGATGTGGAGAAGCATTAGAATATCGGGTCAGTGTATTTATTATGAAATTGACCAATTAAATCGTTTATGAATTGTAGCATGAACTTAGTAGCGCTTAATGCACCGGGTGTGTAAATCAAGTAAGCAACAATGTTACAAGCATTCATACCATTACTAGTATTTAGTATGTACAGTGTCTGGATACCAGGAATAATTCATACAGAAGTCGTATCTGAAGCTACCAGCCAATTTGACCATGTCATAAATACATTTTTTTGATAGTTAATCATTATTTGATGCCCGGTGGGCATATTTTCCTTCGTCAACAAATATGGATTAAATCGACATCGCCCCTTTAACCGGTCAACTAGGTACCACGCTGTATGTCCATACCTTAGGAAGGAACTTCTAAACCTGAAGAAGCAATATTGGCTCAGTGGTGGGAGTTGCCGAGCCACAATTCATTACGAAAATCGATTCGCCGGCAATAGAGGCTGATTGGAGCTGGTCATTGCTTCTCTACCCGTTCTCGTCTCACCAATCGCCTATACGATGGTCACCCTAACTCGAAGCAAATTTGCGATACGACGTGAAACCCTAAAGCGATCTCTGTGTGTCAGTGAAAATTTGGAAGGATCCAAGGAAATGCAAAACTTCCTTACTTTGAAAATTGTCTGATACTCCCGATCAATTGAGCCTGATTGATTTCCAAAGTTATACCTAGCTACCATTTTGGTTAAATTAAATCACATTCATCAAGAGTGAAAATGCGAAGGTCAAAATTATACGAAAAAGAGGATAAAAGTCCTAACACGTATAAGCTACACACGTGATGCTGTAGTTGGCATAAGAGAAATATTATATCAGCTTGATCGCCTGAAATGGGGAGCTTATCGGATCAATTCTGAAGAAAAGATTTTCGGGTTTGGAATACCAGAGAAGCATCTTTTCGATAAATCGTCCATCCAATGTCTCTTCTCTAATAAAAGGAATACACTTCTAATACTTTTGTTTAATACTCCAAATAACATTGAATGAGGTAAATTTTTCAAATTCCAAATTTACGTAATGCAAGATCACTTAAATCTAACTATCTGACCCATTTTATTATAATAGATATACAGAAATTGACATTTAATTTTCACTGTTTACGTTTATCGATCAAAATCAATGTACAGTCAAATACAAAATAACCGATGCTTCAAAACTATTCTATATTGTCTACAAAAAAAAAGGGATTCGAATTTCTGAAAAATCTCTCGCTACGACAGTCTCTCACCCGAGCCTCCATAGAATTTGACCACATTTCCCATTAATGACTACAATCCACCCGTTACTCAAACTCATCAGCAAGCATTCCAAGAAATTGGTCAGAGCCGTATAACGCATTCCATTCATAGTTACCATCATTCGGTACTTTATGTCGTTTGCGCGAACGTTAAAGCCTCGCCAGGATGAGGGTCATAAAAATAAAAGAGATTCCGCACGCGGAACGTAGACTACGAGTTTGCGTACAGTTGCAGTCCCATTCACTTGCAGGGAACCGAGGTATTTGTGATATTAAACAGTTTAATCACCGAACTATAGAAAAACTACCAGCCATACAGTACTTTCATCCCCCTTTCGCTCCTACCGCTATTTTACCTGCCTGTCACCCAATATGTACAAGTTTTATATATAAAAATATATATAGCATATTATATGTATATATATATATACACATGCATTCTGAATATACGTGTGCGACCCCGCATAGCTCGTAAATCTCACCCATCCTACAAAGTGCGCGGGCGCACTCTGCACGCAAGCGTTTATACAGCGATACACGGGGTCCTGGGCGTTCAGAGCAACGGGAATGGGGCGAAAACACAGAACTGTATACAATTGGCGCCGAGCAGAAGTAACGCAGGGGTGAAACGGGAACCACCGACACAACACGATTCTTTGTAAAACCGTGTAACGTTAAAGCGCCGTCGATATACACTGTCGAGGGTTAAATTTCAGTTCTTGGCTTCACTGCACCCTGTTACGATAGATTCCGATAAAAACCCCTGACCCTGAGAACAAGTTACTGTAGGAATTGATTTAATAAGATAACCACACGGAGGTGCAGAATTCTTTGAAAATTCCTTAGACCAAAGTCGAAGTCATAACTTAATTGAGATTTATATGAAAACGTATGTAGGAGTCGTGTACGACGAGAAAGATCAATAAGTTTTATGGCATGTGAATAAAGTCAGTCTATTACAGGTAAGGTTTATAGTAACGTTAACTTGAGGGAAATTACCAATACGAGATGTGTGCTAATGTAATCCGTGCGGTGGGATAGTAATAATAAAGTGGCCTTTATCAACTGCAGAGTTGTTAGCTAAAAAAGGTATAGGTATGTGGAACATCGTTTTCAAATAACTTGACGTATTTTAATGATACTGTATATCTATACAAGTCCCTTTAGAATAAGGTATTCTAATTATAAGGGCAGTATGCGAAAGTCTGTTTCTCTCGTCCGCTATCTGGCTGAATATAATTTGTATGACTGCTGAATATACATATACCTATATGCGCCATATTATGGAACAATCTCGACGGTATCGTATTATCGCATGGTTGGTGTGAGTTTACAAGGATAATAAGCCAGTATTACCACTCTTGACTCTCGAGGTGGCTGTTTCTATCGTTCATTGTTCCTCTTTGTAATTTCTTCCTTTTATACCTTTCGTCTCTTTTTTTTCTTCCTTTCCTGTTTTTTTTTGCTTTCGTGATGGCAAATCGACGTGAATTTCGTGAATAAGGAAAAGGACCGGGATAACGTCACGCCCCATAAGTAATATTTTACGAAAGCCCGCGTAGACTCGTTTGTTCCCGTCCGCGCGAGTCTTCCGGCAAATCTGCGTCCTTGCAACGTGGATTATTCTTGGGTCTCAATTTTTTTTTCATTTTCACTCTCTCTCCCTCCTCGCTTCGTCGGTACTGTTACGTCCCACGTCGGCATTTCCCCGCGTTTCAAATGGAAAACGAACCCTTTTAATTAAACGAAACGCTCCGTTACGCGCAATTTCAGACGACGGGCAGACACAAATCAGAACGGCAATCCCTGACAAGATGAATACATAGTGAGGTATAGAATGAGAATGCCACTAATGATGAAAATAGACCTTGAGCGATTAACGATAAGAAAAATGATAAATATCGTGTAACGAGATTTTCATGAATTTAGTATGACAATGAAGAAAAATATATATAAAATGTCAAAAGTACGAAGGGCATATACAAGTAATGATCTAAAGCAGGCCTGGCCAACACGCGACCCGTGGGCCGCATGCGGCATTAAAATAGCTCGTGAAACCGTTTGGGTTGGCCAAGCCTGACCTAAGGATGGTTTAATGTAGGACAGCTATGGGAATCGAAATTCACATAAGGATGTCAAGTTACAGGAGAGAACGTGTAAAGCTCAAGCGTCAGAGCGGACGCGTATGCTGTTATCAAAACCCCGAGTCCAACACCGGGGTTGTGAGTTAAAATGGAGAAAGGGGTGAGAAGGTATGAGATAGGAGTGAGGGAGTAGGTAAAAGTGAAGATACTGTTGGTACCGTTGATCCCTGCCAGCGATGGTGGGCCTTGAAAAGGGCCGCCGCAGGAATCCCCAGTTGCGGTTTTACTCCCCATCCGACGCATGAATATTCACGGCTAATTTGTAAGAAGCTCTCCAAACAACGAAGCTACACCCTGCCTACATACACAGTCAACGATGTATCAACTACAAGAGTTTACCTTTAATTATCGCTTGGATGAATAAAAGATTGCCTTAGCAAACGTGGGTACTTTATACAGGGGAGCGATTACCTTTGGACCATGTGCTTAGAGTTACCGTACACAAGAAGCTGGTTAGTTCAGAGGTGGAATAAATTTTTTTTAAGGCAACAGCAGAAGCAAATCTCAGGGTATCGAGAGTGAAAGAGCCTTGAGGATCTTGAGACACATAAGATGTGATTTGCTGGACACTCTTTGATTCTAGGAAGAATCTATGTTCGTTTGTAATACGTAAAACTATGTTATATAAATCCATAAAAAAAAAACAATAGCTCTATATCATGCTATGAGAAAAATGTTTGATAAAATAGAGGAAAAATATTATTGGTTTTACCTCAGTCCAATGGTTACGGGTGGCTAACGGTACACCTAGTTCACTTAAGTATGGTCTGTAGTCAAGTAAGAAAATAATGAAATACATTTTTCGTGCAATTTATATTATATGCATTTCCTATCCGCGTGTTTAGTCATTCCAACCAAATTTCGCATCAGAGGAACAGCACGTGGAATTACTCCACTGCACATATGAACTGTTCAAAGCAACTACTTCTGCCGCTCGCATCAAACATTGTTTACTTGATTTACGTATAGTCTATTTGAATTAACTCAGTCGGATCATGTTTGTTGTTACTGGAACATATATTATAGTTGGGATAACAGGGCAGATTTCGTTCCATCAATTTCATCATAATAAATGTAAATAAAAATCACTGGAAACAATGAAATTTCATTTGACTCCATCATACCATTGAAAGGTAGTTTTACCTAATTTTTTGTCAGTCCACGTTTCACTTGATTTCTATACTCGAGGAAGGCAGGGCTAATGGCTTTCTCGATACTACGTACGTAAATCATTGTTAACCATCTAACGTGGCATTTAACGGACGGTCGCGCAAGCTCATCTAGAGAAACAAGTTTAGGTTAAAAGCGAGAGGGCGGCGCACAGCTCCCAGATGTGCAAAACAATTGCAGACCGCAAATAGCTGAACGTCTGGAGACCTGATTCCCGGCTAAGTGGTTTTACGTAGAAAATAACGAACGCCTGCAGATAATTAGTCAAAATAAAAAAAAAAAAACCGATACGAAGGAAGATCGACTTTTGCATTCTTCGCTAATCGTATATCGAGTAATCTCCTATACAGAACTGTGATAACGGTTTTTCTGGCGCATCAAAAATTCATACCTGCCTGACGTATCGTAAAGTGCAATTAAGCGGCCGAGGAAAAGCTGTGAATTAAATATGACCAATAGATCTAAATTGAAGCACAAATGGAGCCAGAGATCCTTTTCGATATTTATTCTGGTCCCATTGCTAATCTATACTGTTGACTCGTCACATTTTTTACCTTACTCGTGACTCCTTAAATAGACTTTTAAGCCCTAATGACTAGATAAATCAATACTAAACATTCTATAACGTTTTGATATTTTCGCCATGTCTCTCTTATCGGACAATCGATGATTCATTATCGAATGCTCGTATCCTGACACATTGCCAAATTGATTTCACGATGTTTGACAACAATCGATTGGCTGACCACTTTGTCATATTGTCCATGAGACACAAATTGACTGTGACACGTGTTACTAAGACACTATAGGACGCATAGTATGTGTATACTATAGTTATAGATATATAGAAAGTAACTATTAATAATTGTTAATAACTCGACAAAATTTATTAAGAATACTCTTACTATGCGTTGCATTGGTATTACACGTATAGGGAGAATCGTATTGATCCATGCGATGCAGCTTTATAAAATGCAAATAATATTAGCATTTTATCATTCCACCGGAATGGAACGAGTAGTATAAGGAGTGGCGCAGATCCGCCGTGGTTTTAGCGTCGATGTTTGATATTCAAACGTTGGTCTTTATAAGAGGAGTACGGAATGTACTTTTATATAGAACACAGCGATAAAAATATTTTTAATGCTGTAATTATTGTTCAATGGCCGTTGCCCAACCGAACGCCATTTGTCGTTAGAAAACGAGCACGAGACTATTTTGGTTGTTTACGAGCACAAGCTCTAGTTACGAGCAGTAAAGATGTCTTTAAATAAATATTAAATTTTTGTATTCCTCAAAGTTACTGTTATAAACGTCATTTCTGTTGTGACTTCAAATTCCTGTACCGGTATTCGCTATGTGCTACTAATGCAGTTAAATGTTACTGGGTACGGGCAGATGTGTACATATAGAACAAATGTACAGCGAAAACTTACGGCGTGCAATACAGATGGCGCAGATAGTGTCTACATTTTCACATGTGTTTGCTAAGGCATAGTTGGCTTGGTACGCATAGATCAAACAGTACACTGATATGTTGAGTACGTATCTTTCGTTTCTAACGATGTAATAGTTAATTGCCAAATTATTTGTTTATCGCTTTGTGAAGCGTCAGGAATACACAAGCATGAATTTTGCACTGATTTTTGGCTAAGTACTTATCCTCCAGCAAATTGCCTCTTGCTCAACTTCTGTATAATGTACTTAAAAAAACAAGTTCTTCACGGGACTGTTTCTTTGATAGCGTTCTGGGTTACTCGTACCAACGACCATATAAGATACTTACTTCCAGGCCAGAGATGAAAGTTGAGTTGTTCTAGATTTTACGATATTAAAATGGCATTGGAAACAATCTCTGGAATAGACAGGAAAGAAGATCGGGCAAAGATTGTACAGGGTGTTTCAGATTTTCTGTACGTCAGCCTGAAGGTATAACATAAAGTGCATGTTAGGAATATTTAAGCATGTAATATAATAGAATGATAAAAAAAGATAAAAAATAAAATAAAAATAATTCTTTAAATTTTGGAGCATCAGCACATTTGAACAAATATGTAAAATGTTATCATCAATAACGGTATATGGCGGAGACTATATATATATTATAGAACGGTTCGAACGCCGGGCAAGTACAGGAGAACCCATGGCCACTCATGTAGGATATTTATTTGACAATGGATATAGTAGTTTTAATTACCATAACACAATAATAGATACAAAGAAAAGAATTAGATCGCAAGTCTTCGTAACGCAAAGGGGGAAGTGGCAACAACGAATCCACTCCAGCAAGAATCTCAGGAAAGCTCCTTCAGTAATACATTCCGGCTCCAATCAAAACCGAGACTGTTCCGTTCAAATCAACGTTTCTCGGCTGTGGCTACGTTTGACAAAGGTACAAAGAGAAGCGACTTCGTTTCGTATTTCCTTCCAACGCAACTTGCTAATCCAAACGGGTCACGTGACTAAACGTAAACCTTTGCACTCCAGATTTTCTTATTTTACATATATTTTGGTGCCTGCGAGGAGACGGTCGTGTGTAAAGGGTTAAAAAAAAATTGAAAAAGTCGTCAGGGAGTCACGTCCAAAATATCACGTGCCGACACACATTTGTCAATTTAACGCATGTGACACGCTGCATACACTTAGGAATTACGTACTCTTAAGGTACTCTACCCCGAGGACATTTTTAACTTTGCTAAAAAAATGTATTCGCTCTAAGGGGGGAACGAAGATTCAAGAAAAATATTTATAAAAATAATACACGAGTAAAATGAAAGAGGAAGCATGTTCCTGAATTACGTGTAGTAGGTACATGGTTACCGATTACCTGCCGTAGAGGTTATGTCTGAAAACTAACTTTCCATAATGTTCTTATTATCGTGCTACCCGAGGCATATAGAATTTTTACAAAGGTCACGATCCGCACGTCCGATTTCTATACAAGGAAAAGTCAAGGAAAAGCTTCAAACAGCAGAAAAGTCGCGGAACTGTTATAGTTATTTTCCCTGAAGGCAAAAGTCCATGTTTACGCGCTCGTTGTCATCCACCGTACGATTACGGCGAAGATACCCAAGGAATAAGGGTACCTCGTAAAAATAAGTAAAAGTACTAATTTTAGACGACGTGGCGTCGCCGCGAAATCGATGTCCCGACGATACTCTTTTTAAATGGATACCCTTTACGAGACTGGTGATAGATTGCTTATTAAGAGAAGCTGATATTCCATATACATATATTAGGTGGCTGTGTAATAGGGAAAGAGGGGCGGTTGGGCTACTCAGTATGCATTGCGGTCTTCTGGCAGGGGGTAATACCGACGCCAGGTACGATACGCTCTACATGCAGGATATAAGTGTATATACATATATATAAAAGAGACATATGCGTAGCGGAGTGTACATATTGTAGGGACGCAATATACATGTATATGAATGAATATGGGTGTCGTGCTTTTGATTTTGCGCGCTACCTATCCCCAAGTATATGTAGCCATATACGAAGAGCATGACTGTATCCTATTATCTGCATATACACATATTCTTAGGGTATATTACGGTATATCGTATATTATATCATATATGTATATATATATATTCGCTATAGTAGCAGTTCAATCAGTCGATTATAAAAGGGACTCAAAGCCAAACAGAAGCCTGCGACCGATAGCTTGTTTTGCTTAGGTCGTACCTAATGGGATTATGAGTGATAAAATCTGCACACTGCCCTGTCCTGTCGCTCCTCTCTCAATTCGACCCGCCCTAACCCTCTCGTCCTCTGTCACACTCCCTGGCAACTCCCGTACCTAGCTGGCCGTTCCGCAAACCCGGATCGTAATAGAGAGGAATAACTTCGTCAAGCAATCAAGCAATCCGGCCACGTATACCGAGGCGGGAATTTTCGCAGGGCGTTACCGTGAGCGCAGCCAACGGTTCTCGCCACGTATGAAACTCGTTACTTGACACGGACTTAGGTAGCGAGAGACCACCGGGGGAATTTTAATGGAATTACAAAAAAGGCAAGTACTTTTCGTTCGCGACGACGAGGAGGAGGCACGAGCTCGGTGGGAAAATCCAAGAGGAACTTTTCGATCGATCCTCCCAAGGTAGTAATATATGTAGGTAGGTATCCTCCAACGTGTGCTGAGGTATCGTTTGATGTATAATAAAAAAAAATCGACCCCTTTTGAGAAAATATTCCAAGCAGTGCAGATTCAAATACTGCAGATTTTTTAGGTGTGACAATGGCGACTATAGAGCCAAGTGGGGGGATATCATGAAAGTTCATGGGATGGAAAATCGTTAATGATAATTGTAATGGGCGCCGATGTGAATTTCTCAATGGATAAAAAAAAGTGCATATTGAACAAGATAGAAATCTCAGCGACTCTATATCCACTTGGGTTCACGGCGGATGAAACAGGCAGATTACCTAATCACGGGTAACCCGTAAAGCAATCAAATTCACTGTGGGGTAGGGTTGGCGGGAGGGTGAGAATGAGGATGAGGATGGAAGAGGGTGTATTGGAGGATCCGTGTGGCCAGGGTTTGAGCTCGAAGGGGTGCGATACCAGAGGCGAGTTCTGTAGGCCGTTAAATTCGATTTAATCCATTAATGCGGTATTGTCTGGGTAATGACCGTGCCCCCCATCCCCCCTCCGAGCTATAGCCCATATATAGACAGGGCCACGGCCCTATCTCTGCTGACTATTTCTTTTCACGAAATTAGCAATACTGTCGTGTCCGTGGCCGAGGGGTGGTTTCGACGTAGCCCCGCGAAAACCCTGAATTTGCAACGCTGATTTTCTAGAGCCCGATAAACCCACGGTGGTACGGTTCAGGAAATATTCGCCATGTGCGGATTTCAGCTAAGCACAGTCGTTCACCCCCTTTTTGGCGGCAGGATACACCCCGCTCTTCACTCAGGCCAACTACCATGGTCTCATGGAAAAATATTTAACACTTGTACAACCAACCATATAGTTACATGCGCTTGGCCATTTGCAAAAGGTGCTGAAATACAATGAAAGATCGAACAATGCTGGAATAATACTGTAATTAACTGTGTCTAATCCGGGAAGACGTATGATTCCGTGGCTTACGTAACGAGCTATTAACAAAACAAAACAGTCGATGAAGCAAATACGGGATAGGGCATGTTAGCCCGATTACTGTCGACCGGAAATTTCAGTCACGACGTTCTACATCAATTTCTATCCATGAAATGTCTATGTGAGAATTTTGAGCAATCAGTAGCGTTGTTTATTTGCATTTTCGGAAAACAGGGACATACGTCACGAAAATATCACAGTTGTACTATGAACTAAGTAAACTGATTGGGGATGATAAAAATACCTAATAAAACACGTTCAAATAGTTCGACAGATCGAAGAAGCATTGACAAGACGATTTTTGGTGTAAAAAGCAAAAATCACATTATACAATAGAATTCTAGTATATGAAATATCACAAACGTCGATATATTCTATTATTGACAATTAAAAGGGGTGCACGTAGGTACAACGTTACAAGCAATACAATGGTAACCTCACCTCATCCAGTGGTAGCTTGTTATAAGGGTACGTTGCATCAGTCAATAAGACTTCTGCACGTGTGCTGTCTGCATTATGGGATTTGGCAGCTGGTTTTTCATATCATAATGAACGTCAGGGTGGTGGTTCGGACTACCCAGCCAAGTCCTTCAGGAGATAACGAGTGGCATCCGTTAATCACGAGTGGTCTAATACGAAGGGGAGTTTACTGTGTCGCAAATAAATTGTCGTGGATGAGTACCGTGGCTGACTGAGAGGGAGTAAGCGAGCTCATTTTTGCCCGTACGTGACTGCTTTCCGAATGACTGACTGCCCATCCTTAGTTTCTTTAGTCCCGACCGAAAAATAGAGCACGGGGTGAAGAGAAAGTAAATTGGCGAAGAACGCACCCAGCCGTCTACATACAGAAGTCCTACCCCTGTTACTTGAGATATCATTTCAAGACTGAAAAGTGGGATGTTCTCGTTCCACGTGAAATATATGAACAATAATAATTATTATAAAAGCAGGAATAAGTAGCAAAAGCAAATCCTACTATCGTCAAAAAATAAACAGATATTTCTGAGTAGATAGTCCAGTGCAGCAGGTTAGGTTTTCATATGCTCGCACGTGTTGATATGCAGAAGGCATCTAACACGTATGCACCAACGAAATGTTATGTCACACGTGCGTAATGAATCCGGCACACCAGTAGTTCTGCCGGTGTATAACCGGCCGCGCACACCCTACACATGTTACCGGCGTTGTATTTGTTTAAATTGTTCACAATTCGTAATTGGACGTCGGGTTTGTGTTACAGGGATGCCCATGGGCTGTGCCGCGAGTAGAGTTGCTCAGGTAGAGAGGAGCAGGACAAAGAGAGAGAGAGAGAGAGGGAGTAACGGTGCAACCGAATATAAAGATATGCGAGGGCGAGATCGACAGAGAAGCATAGATACATGGAGGAAGAGAAAGGGAATAGCTCGGGATACACGTTGCGTGGGTGTTGCAACGGAATGCATAGGGTAACTTCCATTACCGGCAGTGACAATTAATAATTACCCCAGATCGCTGATATCCCAGAATCCATTTTGCAGCTGCGACATATAGTAGGGATACCGACACAGAAGTGCTTGTGGATGCTTCCGCTGGTCCTATACCTACCTCTCGGGGCTTCGCCATTAGACCAGCGATGACCATTTTCTCCATAACTAGAGGTGCATTAACGCAGCCTAGTGAGAAGATAACGCCGCGAGTACGTCTAACGCTAAACCAGGGCCCTATCGATCCTATCGACCAATTACGGAAGTTAATAGTCAGCTGACACCCTCGATACCTCCGATACTCCGGACACCCATTGTGATGCATGTCAAACTGTCTCGAGGCTCAAACAATTCCTGATCAAATGTCCGAAACAGGCAGATTTTCGGTGCGCACCGAGGCCCGCCGATCGTGATCATCGATATGTATATTCAGGTTCCTGGGTTGCTGTCGTCGCGGCAACGTGTCGACGGATCACTCGTCAAGGGAGGAAATGGTTGTTGTTCAAATTTACTTTTCTCTTTTCTATTTCTCTCTCACTCTTTGGCTCTCTACCTGCACCCACCATAATTCAAGCCCTCTTTCCTATTTTATTTCCATGGCCAGTTCTCTTTTTTTCCTCACTTTTTAGCCCGATTAATTTTCTCCGACGAACCGACGTCGCTTAATTTCCATGAACCACCAAGATGCCGTCGTCGACGACTTGAGAAGTCGTGGTTTGACGTTGAGCAAGAGTTTTGATATTGTTAGCTAGCTAGAGGTATTACGCGGTACCACGTACTCATTAAGAGTAATGACTTTGACTCCGACGGTTCCTTTTCAAAAAGTGATTTAATTAATTCGTATTAAAATACCCGCTATGTGCCGCAGGTTCTCGAGCGACTTTTCGATCGCTTAAAGTGGAGCATACTGTTTCATGAAGAGGCCATATGTATAAATGGAGCGCGTAAAGAGACGCTGTATGAAAATGTTAAAGAAATGAATGGGAAAAAAAAAGTATCCACCGCCTATCATTATCCGCCCTCTATCAGGACGAATGTAAAAGTCATTTCAGCATTCGTAGTACGATTAGGAAATTACACGAGGGGCGATTATAGGGGACTGAAGGTGGGAGGTTGATTAATCGCGAAAGTTGATTAACTGCCTACCCTACACCAAAAGACCGACTGGTTCACTTTTCCTTTTAATCCGGCGGACTAATTTATTTAAAAATGTACATTACCCACGTTCGTCGGTGGCTCGGTAGATTTCCATCGGCGGAATGAATACGCACCCTAAACGATGGCACGGCCCTCGAGTATCGTCTCGTTCGTTAAAATCAATTCAAGGGTGGGGAAACGCGTGACTGAGAGCTTTTACGCGCTTCCATCATATACATATACGTGTGTGGATGCCTCTACTATATATCGGCCCATTACAGTGTGGACGAGCCTTGAACCTGTTTTTATAGATAGAAACAGCTGATTGGACTACCTTGTGAATTTCATATTTACAAGGAACTTGAACTTGTATTCCTGGGTACCTTTCTAATCTACAGCTTCATTAAAAAATTTCGTGAAGTAGACTCAATAAATGTCTCAATGTTAATATCAACTGACAAACGACGATGAGAAAATGTGACGTTCTATAACAATAATAATATTAATATATATAGCCAAAAACTCTGTCGCTAAAAATATTAATCTTAAATCCTTAAAAATTCAACCAGTTGTTTTATACTCGATGTAACATACGGTGGTCGTTTGTAATGCTTCATTTTTCGCTTTATTTTTTTTTTCGTTCGCCTTTAAAAATTGGCGCAATGCATCGAATGCCGTTTCACGTGTAATCGCTCGCCCGTTGTGACCTCACAACTTTCAAAGGATCGATAGAAACGATTTTTTCAAGCTTCATTGCACGCGTTTCAAAAGGAATCGGTCGAATTCGTTATAGAATGATATTTCATCGTAATCGTAATTACGTAAGACAATTACAGCAAGAATTTAATCAGTATATATTCCACGTGTACTAACAGCGTATATACAAGTCTTTATTATCGGTCATTCCTGATAGTCGATTTCTGCATTTATACGTAAATGGGAATGTACGTATGTACGCTGGGGATGATAATGCGTTCCAAGTACAGGGTCGTAAAGCTCGTTCATATTATCAGTGGGATTTCGAAGGGTTATAGGAGCCAAAGTCCAGCGCGAATCCCAGGCTGCGATTCTGGTACAATTCGCATTATCCATCCAGGACAAAACGTCGTGCAGGACCAATCCAAGTATGTAAATCGATAATTGAATGAAAGGCGAATCTCGTAATACAGCATTATCGTAATTTTCGCATTACAGTCAGACCGAAAGCACGACGTATATCAACATAAAATCCCGTTCGATTTGAGTGAATGTAATGTCGAAAGATTAATCGTTGGTAATAAATGAATTGTTACTAAATTTTCCTAAAAAAATCATTTGAAATTACATATTTCATTATATAAAAACACATCCTACTCCCGTTTCAATAAGCAACGAATGGATATATAAATATATGTAACCACAAGAATCATACATTTCAAACCTGAACAAAAATAAAACTTAGTATGGGTGAGAGTATTCAGGAGCCAGAGTATGGATCGAAAACAAATTTTTAACGTGACCTGTACAGGGTGTAGGACATAATATATTTTTAAATCGTGCGATAGAAATACATAGTGTCATTATTATGTAACCTAAGCCAGTGCACGAACGTTATATCAATTCTCAACCTAGAGAATTATTTTCTCTAAAATCGCGAAGCGTCTCAGTAGGTATATATGTATATACGTTAGTTTAAAGAGTAATTAATATCCTGATATTATAGCTCGTAAAATATTGAGGAAGTATCAAGTTAATGTACAAAAATGGTATGATTAATCGAATCTTTTGTACAGCGTGTATCGCGAGAGATACGTATAGAGAAGATACTAGCCAACTGATTAATTTGTAAGTATAATGTAGCTTTACTATGTTCAATATGCAAATGACGAGTAGCATTTCATGCTGTAGCCAATATGTTGCGTATTAACTCAAGATTTATTACAGCCCATACTCATCCCCCTTATAAAGTCATACAGGTATTACGTGGCGGCCCTTTTGGGAAGAGCATTAAATATTTTATCCGGAAGGCAGGTGCACGCCATCTATAAAACACGTATGCTCTGACAAATTTGTACTTTTTATTTTGTAGTATTCCGGTATTTATTGTTTTAATTTACCGAGGTCGTGTTTAATTATGGAGAGTTAATTCCGGTTGACGTATGCGGCGTACATCGCACGGTGCTATCCTGTTTAACCATCTTTACTTTCAATTTAATAATGAAATTTCTACGTGCATCGACATTTACGAAGATCCCAAACAAAAAAAGTATTATAAGGACTATACTTACTCGAATTCGTATAGATTCCTGTGAAATCGGATTCGACTAATTCGCAGAACCGCGACGTTTGAAAAATGCAGATAAAATTAGTATAAAGTCTCGGGCTTTGTCTCCTGGAGAGTTTGGCGCACCGAAACCCAAGAGTTCTCTATATTAAGCCGAGTGCAGGGACATTCGAGAAATGCCTTGCAGCTGTGAACTGCAGTAGTAGATTCTTACCGAAATAACCTGACGTACCGTTAAGTAATGAGCTTCCAGGCAAAAATAAAAAAAGGTTTGAGACCAAATTGGGAATGAAGATACATACTGTTTATCTCAGTTTTCTTGCGAATCCCGGAACACCCCCGCCACCCCCCTGAAGAAGAGTTTCTATTAAAATTATACTTCCCCCCTTCCCCCACATATTTGCATGTTAACATTTCCACCTTGGTACATCGTGCGGCTCTCGGGCTGAGCTTAATGCCGTAAAAAGTCCTCGCTCCTCGAGTGCCACCCCGTAACTTCTCCAAGTAACTAAAAGTGACTCCTAAAAGTAAATTGGTGCAATTCTAGCAGTGGGGAAAATAACGAACTATGGTACAGTTGCTCATTAAGCCTGTCTCGCTGTCTCGCGACAGTAGCTTCCTCGCTCTTTCTTCCTTCTCCTCTCCTCTATCTCGCAGTCTTTCCGTCTTTATCATTCCCTATCGTTTGAACTCCAACAAAAATTTACACCGTTTGTTCTGAAATCTAACGGCCATTTTCTCAACTTATACCCTATTCTCATTCCCGTCCAGCTGATGTTCAGCATCTTCCTCGCTCGCAGATGGGAAATTCGAAGTTCAGTCAATAGTTGAAGCCTCTCACGCAACCAACCCTTCCTACCTGGCAAATAACAAATCCCGACGTACAGCGACGATACGTTAATTTTAATACAGGATATTTAGCGATTTTTCATACCGGTTAAAGGGGGAACACAAAAGGGTCACGTCGAACGATCGGGTAGGTGCAGTTTTGCGGTGGCCAAATAGGTAGACAGTGGTTGGAAATGAAATCACGGGTGAGTGTAACAAAGGCCGCATTGCTCTGTATGTGTTTCCGGTTGGCAAGCGCCTTCCGGTTGTGAATTACGCGGATGAATAAATGGTAGACCGTATCCAAGAGAATATTACAGTCGAAGCAAGTCCTGACTATAAGCTTTGCTAATGTAATGAAATATACGGCTAAAGGAAGGATTATCCTCGTATAACGTGCATATATACATGTACGTATATATTTAATATACCTACACCTGAAATGAAGAACAATGTTCCCTTGCCTTTAGATGTACATTCCGTCTTCCGTACACCTATCTTTTATTGTAAATGATCATTACACAGGCACCTACGGGACGAGGATTATATTAATGACGCTTTGAAAGTTTCACGTATTTGGAGTAATTAAAATGACGTGTACCCAACCATATCTAGAATAGGACTAGAGCAACGTACGACCACTATAATTATTCTAATGGTACGGTATTTGTATTTGCCATGTTACTGGTTCGGTCAAAGGATCGAGTCCTTCTATCTGTATACATGTAGTATACTGTACATACCATCCTACTTACCGGTGTACTAGCATATGTATACTACATAGACAATCTGTAGAGATGGGTATCTAATATCATCATCTAAAGCAACGACTCTCTTTACGTGCGTAAGTCACCCCTACGAATTACCATAGGGAGACGTAAATCTTTTAATATAATTAATGCCCCTTAATCACAGTCATAGTAAACAATGATTAAATCTTATATTATCTAAATATTTGTAATTTTGATCAGATATTCGTATATCTGCACCAAAGGTCCGTGATCTATAAACATACTGCGTCTGGTTCTTCAGCGCAAATGTACCACCTGAACATGTTTTTATTATAGGAATCGAAAGGGCACACTAACTTCAGGTAATGATTTTGAACTGAGCCTACCCGGTAGATGTGACAATGGCATAGGGGCTGTAAATTTCCAAGAACCTCTAGAGTCAACTACCTATCAATTTTCAAAGATCGCGCCTTTAGAAGCTTTGAAGTTATAGTACTGGGTGGCTTTGAGAGTGCATGAGAGTTGGGTATATGGTATACTTCAAGTATATGACCTATATCTACCGTACAGAACTATACTTCTGTTATGTACGAGCTAAGAGTAAAACTATACACACGCATGAAATTCCGAGTGAAGTTACAACTTCGGGATCAGACTAGACAGGAGATTGGCTAAAGACGTTAAGGACACCGGCTGAAAATGCTTTTACGCCAGGACTTGATGAGGTTAGTCTTCAAAGGGACTGTCGTATCTTGCAGACCCAGACCAATGCCAAATGCAAGGTATTGATCTGTGCTAGGTAGCTAAGAGAGATTTTCTATGGCGAGTAGCATCCGCTACGGTGGATTTAGTAGTCGACGAGTAATCCATGATTTTTAGTGACCTCAGATCACCCGGGCGTCCATAAATTATTCTTCGTGCAATTCGCCTCTTTGGTGACGATGACACCAAAGCTTGCTCTTGAACCAAAGTTGATAGAGGAGTGGTACAGTGTCCCAGGATCTGAGAGATTGAAACTCATCTAATGAATGTATAATTGTTCTTATAAGATTCTCATGCTGCGAATTGATTGTGAAATTAAATACGGTTTAAAAATGATTTCGAAAAATAAACTTCTTTAGTTACAAATTTGTGTAAAGAGTCAAAGGAATTTTTAATAGTTTTTATTTGTCTTCTTTCCGTGTGTTCTGATCTTTTAAATATTTATTTGTTAAAGATGCGGCTGATTTGTCTCTCGAAAAAGCTTAAAGCTTCATGGTGTCTTTGCAACGGAATACACGTAAGGTCTTCACAGTGTATATATGCACTGTACATATATAGTGCATTATAATATTCTATTTCTAACTCGACTTCTTTCTATTCCACTTTTCACAACTTCGATCTGAAATACGTTGAAGCGCTGTACTAGCAGGCACTTGCGCACGTCTCGTATTTCTTTATCCAGGCCGGTAGTGACGGGGTTGATCCGGGGACTTTAATTCGCATTTTCAGATTTCCAATATCAAGTATAGACGGTAGAAATAGCGTGCGATAAGGCCGATGGGGGTACGCCAAGATGGTGGAAACCATCGAGAGGGGCTATTTCGTGGCTGCTGCTGCTGCTCCTTGCTCTTCGTGTATTATCATATTTATAAGTTGGTCGGTTGTGTTGCGGGGTTGGTATAAGATTGGGAGAAGGGAATGCCAGTAGAAGGAGCTGACTTTACACGGTTCACGAGAGCACCTCTTGATATAAACCAAGTTAATAACCCCTAATACGTTCTGACATATAGCGCTATGCATTATTTCTCATGAAATTGGGGGATGTGAAGATACTGCTCGATGTGACAAAATATCTGACAACGTGATAACAATAAATCCATTTAGCTAAAGGATGATTTTGGGGCACGGAACAGAATGGAAATTTTTTCAGAAAATTGTCATTATGCATATTCATACTGAAACATAACTGTGCATAATATAAAAAATTCTCATGGAGACTAATCGCTTTTACAATTGTTACTTTACACTTTTTAATTCAATTGGAATCGTGACGATCGCGTGGAATTTCTAGAATTCTGTGAAATCCATACGATTACTTTTGAGGATTTTTTACCATTTTTTTTTTACGTATACATGGAAATCCTTCGAATTTTAGTGCTAATGGCGCGTTTCCTGCGACTTGTGGAATCCTTAATGAAACGGGTAAGACGAGTGAGACGGGATGAAGGGGGTAGAAATTGTGGAAGGGAAATCGTTTATTTAGATTCCAAGAGATATTTCATTAAGGGATAAACACAGTAATTTATACGACATCGCTTTGCTAAAGCGACAATCTGGATGCGAAACTTTTACTTTCACCCCGTAGTTCGGTAATCGACAGCAAGATTTCCGTTTGCGGTATAGCTACATAACGTAATATCCATCTATGACATTAGGGGAGAATCTAGCGAATGGGGTTGTCCATATCCATAAAGTTTCTAACTATGGTTGGGCTAGATCCTTATGTTATTCAATGGAAGGGAAGATCGAAGATTAATCAAAAGATAATTTTTGCTATTAAGGGTTTCAGAAAGGAGTGTCACATGTGAATTATATCCCCTGCCTGTCTATCGAGGGTTGCCTTTTTAATATACAAGATATTAGAGACATTTGTCAAAATGGCTTTATATTCCATTTGAGGGTTGTTATTAGGGGCACCACTGCCTTAGGGTGCACGCTTATTGAATTTTTTACTTTTTTCATACTATGAGTACTTTTTACTTCTTTCCCTTGTATTTTTCTTTTTCGCCTTCTTTTTCTTTAGTAAAAGCAAGCGTCAGTTGGGACTCTAGTGTTTATTATTCTCTGACACCTGTCTAGCCAAAGTCTTTGATATAAATTGGATTCGCGTTCACTACGTGTTCAGCCGAACTAAGTAGCCGGCTGTTCGTTCCTAGAACTTTGCTTTAACAATTTCAAAGAAAAAAGTAAGTCTTTAAGGACTGTTTCCTAACCTACTGTGACAATTTTATTCGTCACATAAGAAAAAAGTCATTTTCTCGTAATAATTGAGCTAATAATAATTATAACGTCTTAAGATGAAAACATATTAAAGATGATTGAATTAAAAAATTTTTCCGTAGACACACGCTCAGTGACTTTATGAAATTTGTCACCCTTCAAACTAATTGAAAGTCGGCCATTTGACGACTGATTCAAGTCTGTGATTTTCAGCAGGGAAAGGTTTCGAGATTTTTTATGCTCATTCTCTTCCTTTATATCACAAGGGATGAAATAGACTGGTAGAAGTGATTCGAAAAGCCGTTGCTTCCGCAAAATGGATTGGTAATATCCCCCAGATGTCTCACGCCGGACATTCACGAAATAGCTATACTTAGTCTCAGGGTAGTTTCGTGTCTACCCTTATGGGTTCACAGATTCATATAAGAGTAGGTGATATTTGTACTAGCGTACATTTGTATTATACATATACGTATGAATCTAGCAGACGGAATGACGAATGTTTATTGAATTTTGAATTCGAAAAGTCCTTGGTAGTCGTCGCCAAAGGGAGCAGAGACTCCTATCGACGAGTAAGGTCTCGAGAACGAGGCTAAGAAGAAAAAGAAGACTCTGGTAACTTCCTAACCGAATTGTTAACTCGACAGAGTGGCGGGGGCCAAAGTTGTCCGTTAACTTCTGGTCGAAAGAGAAAAAAAATCAAGAAACGCTCTGATTCAGTAAACATAATCTGAATATCTGATTGGCCCTTTTTTAAATTTCGTAAACCGCTCGATGTCTATGTTGATGTTCTTGTTTTAGATGCCTTATACAGTTCCTCGATTTGCTTCGTTATTCCTTCCCTTATTTCGGTATCCTTGAGTCTCGAATTTTTATCTCAAAGAGACTGTGTGATCAATCACATGGCATTGATATATATGTATATATATATATAGGATATACCAAAATTCGGCTGACGAGTATAGAAGGGCATAGAGGGTCGAGAGTGTGTGCAGGGCGGACATAGAGGGGTCGAGAGAAAATTGGGGATGACGCTAGAGGGCTACAAGGGAAGAGGTAACCCAGAGAACTGCAGATGAGTTGCCGGAGTCGGAGAGGTCTTCCTCGCCCGTGGAGAAGTTGAAATTATTTAGATTTTATAACACAATAGCCAACTTTATGAGTTGGGCCCCGTTCGTGCATTTCCATAAGAATTTAATAACACCGCAACACAGCGCGCAATTAATATACTTTTTTTGCCTTGTTAGCCTCGCGAGGAAAGGCGGTGAGCTCAAAGGAAGCGTTCTTCCGGTAATACGAATTATACCGTTTCGTTATATAATGCCTTGTCGAGAACGATACTCGGCATGACGTTGATTTCCTGCTAAGAAAAAGATAAAAGATCTAAGGAACAAGGGAGACCCAATGAGATTGGGGAGTAAATGGGGGGAAGGACGAAAAATTTTAATACTGAGATTTTATAAGTTCAACCTCTAATGTGTATGTTCCACCCCATTCATTTTTGAAATACGATAAAATCATGTACAAAGGATTTGAACCAATTACGTCGTATTACATTCAACCTAACGGTAGCTATAATTACAGGAGCGCTTTTAACAATCTGCACTATCGATTAAGCTGCAAGTTCAAAGGGGAGCCAGTTAAATCATTTACAGAGGAATTATGGTCTAGTTTCATCAGGTGGGAGTATCCGTATTGATACTTTTCCATACGGCGACAGCGTAAGTGGTTTGATAACGTTATAGGAAGTTAAGAAGATTTTCCAAGAACGGATCGCCGAAAAGCCAATAAATTTCTTTTACCTTTTGAAAGCTAAATTTGTAATTCCTTCGTGAAAGAATGGCGTACTTCAAGGCTGTTGCTCGCGAATGGCAGATCTCAGAAAACACGGCTCAGCGAGCACGTGGAATTCTTGTCGGCACCTCGCTCTATAGGGAAGCTAAATTATTAATGCTCCACGTATCCACGACGAGCTAACACGTACTTTGGTAAACCCCTTTTGGGGGTAAGGGAGAAGTCGCCGAAGCTACCCTCAGTCTCGCCAACCGATCTCCAACCCTTATTCAGCCCAACTGTGCTCAGTCAAAGGCCAACCTGCGACTGTTTGATTCCAAGGTTAGGTGGGTTTTTTCTCTGAACTAGCACTCGACACCCTGAAGAGAGGGTAGCAAAATCTTCTCGAATAACCGTGCAACCCCGGGGCTCTGTGGGGAAGATGAGGGGTAGAAAAAGTGCTCAGAAAAAAAGGGAGAGATAGAATGAGAGGGGTAAGAAAAAAAAAGAACTTCCGAGTATTTCGCCAACTTTCCTAAGCCAAACTGAGATCACTGAGATTTCGAGGTTTTGCGAATTCTGGGAGCCGGCGGCAGCAACGCGCGACCGAATCTTTCTGCGAACAGATTAAGAACCGAGATAGCTTGGTCCTCCGTGGAAGAGCATGGCGTTAACACTACTCCGAACTTAGATATAAGAATATAGGAAGAGGCAGAAGACTTTTGCCATTTTCTGCCAGCGTCAAAGATTGTTTCGGATTGAAGATTGGACACTGCTGCGGATAAGGACCAGTGGCCGTGATAAGAATCGTTGAAAGGGCATTCGAACTTTTCCCTGGTTCTTTTATTAACTCAATATTTGTTTTGTTAATTATATTTTCATAAATTTATCCTTCTTTACGGTATCTTCTTAACCATTCACTTCAACATGTATATAATTTACTTGAAAAAGTTATTACCGCAAAATGCCGAAGGAATATACAAACCGATATCAAAGTATCTAAAGTAGGGAGATTTTGGATCATGATCAAAGAAAACGGGTTCAAAGATAAAATCTGTATCCGTTTGTCGATGATATTAAGAGAATCAAGTGGATATACCGATCCGTAAGAAAAACATTGCGAAAGCTGAGTTGATCCAATGTCCAAGCAACATTGCTTGGATCATTAATGATCAAAGATAATTCCCGATCAAAGATTAAGGATTACTCCCGTGGGCCACGTGGGCATGGTGAGAGCATTCGAGAATCAAAGTCTGTCGAAATATAAAATGCATGAAGCGGGAATCCCTAGGGTGAGCTCCCCTTTCAGCCACCCTTACTCGTCTCTACTCCGTGGGGTGCTCGAAACATACGTAGGTAGCTACGTACATTCATACATACCTATATTCCTGTATATAGATATACATGTATTCACCCATAGATAAGAGGAACAACCACGCCCCCGTTTGCCTTCCAGACATATGTAGCTACCCCATACTTACTTATATCGTAGGGGCTACGAATTCGTTGTTCGTTGCCTTTTCATAAAAACGTATCAGGGAAATTAGTAACGTTAGTAGCGTAACAACTGTCGTGCGAGTTACAGGCGTCAAAGCCGGATTGAAAATGCAGCACTGAGTGAGCTTTGGAAAAAGGACTTATGACTCAACAGTCGTCGACAAATTTGGTTTGGTTATTGTGCAGGCATGAAGGGCGCAGGAGGGTTGGTCTTGTGCCTGTTAGGGGTTGCGAAGGGTAATACAGACAAGCTGAAATAAACCAATGGACCTCGTCGAATGGTTTCGCAATTACCTTGACAAAAGAAACTGGCACCTTATTTCTCTTGTTTTCAACCATCCAACTGTCGAGGTTCAAGAAATTCATGAAGGGAGCCGGTGACAATTCTTTTTTCAATTTTTTTTTGAGATAAGGGAGGGATAATTTTAAGGTATCACAATACCAAAGGAATGACGCCGGAGGAGACTTTAACGTATAAATTGACTTTAGGGAAGTACAAGTGGATGATCTTGTAGTGCCGAGCAAATGAAACTCGACATTTTTAAGGGGTAGTAAATTTACCCTAATAGTCCTGGGTTGATCCGTCTGATTCGGATCCTTAGTCTGAAATGGCACCACGATCGCTCTTTCATCCCTTGTTTATTTGTCTGGAAAACTTCGCAAGGACCCATGTCTAAAGGGATGCGTACACGTGTGCGTCATGCGCATGTCCTTGGGTATCATGAGAGGGCGCATAAACAAGGGATAGTAAAGGTAGCATCACACGAATGAAAATGTTTGATAAAGTCTGTGTAAAATTTTCTAGATATTCCCTCGCGCGTCCTTTG
>NW_014332838.1:2293396-2405968 GCF_000341935.2 Cephus cinctus
GTGGGGGGGGGGGGGGATGACACTTTGTCATATAAGGGTGTAAGCATTCTTGTTTTGGATGGAGCAAGCAATTCCGTTAGAATGCCGATAGGAAGAGGGCGAAATAAAACGAGGATATAGGAATATGAAAAAAAGAGAGAACAGTCAAAATAAAGAGAAAGAAAGAATCCGCTATTCAAAATTCCCTTGATGTAATTGAAAGGCGAGTCCCGGGGTTGGCAATTTGATTTCAGCACCGATCAAAGGGGTGACAATCGAAAGGTAAATTCGACATCTCATCAAATGTCCTTGCGGGCCACCTTCCTTGTTCAGCATCCCTCTAGAGAGAGCCCCTCCGGAGTTATTAGACATTAGATTTAGCGTGCTTACAACTGTCGCTATACCTAATTAGGGGTTCTATTGCCGAAACAGATGGCACCCCTTAGGCTATGAGATAATGCCTCTGTGGAGAGGGCACATTGGCTGAAGAGGGAGGGGGGCTAGCATAACGCAAACCCCACCCATCCACCCCTGTGGTACTACCTATTATCAAACTCCTTTAATAATTCATCGAAATTAGATAACCCCGGGACGATCTAGATGATACCGATATCGCCAAACCAGAGAGCCAATCACCGAAAATGGGTAAATGGTTTCGTTCCTCGTTCCATGTTCCTGCCGATCTGATACCGAGTCTGCGGAACGCCCCATGTATACATATCTCATCCAGCTACTCTCAATAAACGCCATTGGGAATTCAAGCAATGGAATCGAATGACCCGCGTGAAAAAAATTCATCTCAGATGTTTTTCCTCGGGTTAGGGCCAAGCGTAGATACAATACACGATATAAGCATTTTTTGAATTCAAATAAGTTTTGTTTCGAAAAATATTCAAACGTAATAATTATTGGTATCTTCTGATTTCCAAAATCAAAAAAGGACAAAAAACACTATTGACCATATATGTTTACGCGAATTACCGGCCTAGAAGTTCAGGGGTAGAATTTTAAAAATTATCAAACATTAGGCTAATTTCTATTGAATCACCATTTCATGCGTTATGAATTCGGCCACAACATCTAACATCTTCACGTCGCTGGAGAATAATCATCAGGAGGCTACAGTTGGGATAATAAAGGAGGATCCAAAAACACTAGACGCCTCCGTCCCACTGCCGACGGCTCCCAAATTCACTAGGGGGTCGGCATTGAGAAAGACATCGGCATGGACTATACCGTTCTTCATGTTACTGCCGGTATCGATGTCCCCAGATGGAATCATCATTGGTACCGAAGAGGATGGGGAGCAGGAGCTACCCAGGCGCGAAGCGTCATGAACCTCCATCATCTAGACGTCTCCACTGAGTCGGCTAGATGATGCTGCTTCGTCTGAGGATGAAGGTCATCCCCAGAGCAACCTGGACACTCCGAAGCTACGGCAGCGAGATCGTGGCATTTTGAAGGTCCCGGGTCAACTGATCAGACGTGGAGTCATATTGCCCGTTAGACCGCGAACGGGATGAACATTTTTAAGTTTAGGTCATCCTTACGACTATCGCGTATCGCCGATTACAGAAAGGCTACGGCAACTGAATATCGACTGTATCATGTCGTCCTCGTGAGGGGTTATTCGTGACATTTCTCTATCAAAGTAATTTCGTAAAATTTTTATTTTGAGTTCCACGGCATGCTTCCATATTTGCGTGTAGCAATACTAGGGCAATGTAGTAAGGGCACTACTTTAGAGTCTAGGACCGAGCCGGTAGCGATCTTCGTAGCGTGTCGTCATTCGTTTTTCGTTAGCCGTCTTGACCGGTTCCACATAAGTAGTTGCCTCGCACCCAGTACCGAAATGTAACGTTACGGTAAGTAATTTTTGTCGAAAGGACGAAATCTTTTGTGTTATGGCGTCCGTGCATTGGCACGTCTAGATCAACTCCGTTCCGTTCCTCCCGGTTTCAGCGTAAGAGATGTTCGTGTTTCGCCAGTCAGGAACAGACTCCGGGTCTGCCACTAACAATTTCTGTACTCTCGAAATGTATTATTGAATTTAGCACTATGCCTGGGTGATCCGGAAGAATTTTTAAACGGATTCGTGACCCACGCGTCTCGTAAGTTCACGTATTGTCTTTCCGTTAATTTAAGTCCTATATATTTTCGAATTTCACGTTCGCTTGTATTTTGCGCATTTCTGTAGTCACTATCTTTTCTTTCGCTATACCAAGTTTTTACGTTCCTTTTTTTTTCATGTGTGGATCTTATATTGCGTGAATTATCGAAATTTATCTATCGAAATATTATTTTCATTCCGAATTGTTATTTGTTAATTTTACGAAACCCCGAAATAAAGGGCAAATTTGTTATATTTTCTGTTACTGAATTTCATGGATTCTCAATCTCTTTTCTTCGATATTTTACCTTATTTAACATCTGCGTCGACCCTGCCCCTCTCCCATACCTTTTCGTTCCCTTCCTGCTAGTCGGACCTCTTCGCGTATTTTTCGGGGAGTTCCTATACGTATCTTGACGCAACGATGCGTCTAGCCCCCATAAGGCATATTGCAAATTGTAGCTTCTTTTGTATTGCGTAATCTCGGGAATTGTGGGGAGAAGTATCGGGTCATGTGTACACGAAAAATCGGCTGTGTTTCTACGTACAGCTTCAGTGCCGTATGATCGTGTAATAAATTCGAGTATCTCTCTATCTTCTTCTAACTCACCTATTCATCTTTCCTTTATTTCTCGTCACAACATATAATAGAATACATACAGACTTTTAAATTTACCCCTAAAGAACACACTCAATAAAATCTCAATTCTCTCAGTTACCTATATAAAAAAAAAATGTTAATGCTTATTGATCTTGTCAATTCTCCCGAAATGTGATGTGTATACTCCCACAACCCCTTTATCTTTGCCTCTGTATTATTCACGTATGCAATTATCATTAAGCAGTAAAAACGACTAAGCGAATGAAAAAATAAAACTGTACATAAATGGGCTGGATATTAGTACGCATGTCTAACATCATCAGTAGGTAGCTATAAAGCTATAAAGTACGTAATGCTGGAAAAACATGGACAATGCTCTCGACTAGCGAAAGAGGGGTTGCAAGTACTGGCATATTAAGGTCGATTCATTTGCATCCGCTTATACACTTTTCACACTTAAAATATCCGTCACCCGCGGTTTAACTACGCCGGCGCGTTCATGAATTATGCATACGGAACACGCGCAAAGAACGTTACTCTTTGTTTCGCGACGTAAACGCGTTATCAGACAAAACATAATTCCATAACTCTCGATATCAGCCACTCCTGTATTATCTATCGTATGAAAAATCTTCTTTAAAAATGAGTATCCATAGTTTTCCATTGGAATCTTTATGTCTTATTTTTTTCCTCCTGTCCACATTTCAATAGCACATAGAACTCTTGACGTTTAATCGTCGTACACAGCATGCATTATCGCGTTATAATAATAGTGATAAACGGCATCAACGCGGCATTGCGAATTGGCGAGCGGCTGAATGTCACTATATACATTTTACTGACAAATCTCATATCGCACTGTTGATTTAATAATACCAGAATTATTTTCAACAAACGAGCATGCTACAATTCCATGAGGCGTGTCGAATATCGCGTGTAACCCAAACCATTGTTCCACCGTGCTAATTGCATAACGTTTCTACTGATAAGCATCTATCGAATATTCGAAAACTTATTATATGGAGTGAAATGAATTTCTCTTGTTAAAATTATGAAGCACGTATAATATCGTTATCTGTTGTTACGTTAGAGTCTTTGTGTTAAATACAATGCCACGTTTTCAAAGTCCCATTACATCCTATTTCCTTATTAGGGGGACGTATAAAATTACCGAGCCCGGTTTTGTTTTGGTGAAATAATTTTTATTATATCAATACCGCTAGTGAAGTTTTCTTAAATTTTTTTTATTTTATTAGGATATCTATTTTATTTATGGATAAATACGCACCAGTCGTAAATGCTCCAGCTGATGTTAATCGACCACCATGAAGAAGCACCCAAATCACGGCTATCACGGTTGCCATCCTTGCCGGAATCGGTAACTGATTATTGACACGCATCCTGCCGGTTATCGTTTCCTTCAGGATACAATTTAAATGTAGCAGAACTATAAATCTAAGCGAGATTTCACCAAACTTTTCAATTTCTCAGGGTATAACTACAGCTTCACTAATAGAATTAGCACTTCCGTGCATCCAACTGAGACGCGACCGAGATACTGCACGTTGTTTATCATTATTCATAAACATTAATTAAACACTTGTTAAGTGTCTTTCAAAATAGCTCCTTTACGCTACTGATAATAGATGACCGCACAGGTGTAGTGACACTCGCGAATTTTCAATGACTATCAAAGTCCACGTGACAGTTCGGTCAAGTCAGGTTAAAATTTTGTAAAATATTATGTCCATCCTAAACATCGTAGACAACTTCTGCTTCGTGACGACCGACGAAGTATCAATCGATAAATTATTTTGATGCAAGCAGAAGCAATTGGCTTCGTGCGGCCGTAGAAATCTCTGGAGTTTCGTAAAGTGGAGTAAGCGTGATATATTGGGTACGTGCGATTCTATTCGGCAGAGTAGCTCGTGCTGCTCCGACGGGACGCCCGGCGTCGACTGGCGTCGTTCTCCAGAACCGGTGGCAGCGTAGCCGCGCATCTCTTCCACCCCTGTAGGAATTTCACTCCAGAATGCAGGCCAATCACCTGTTAGAAAGGGCCGCCCATCGGGTTCAGAGGCGGAGCTCGCGAATTAAGATTTTCGACTTTCTTATCTCGTACGTGTGGAACCCTGGCTTGCTGGATGGTTAAGTAGCCGGCTGCTCCGCTGTCTGACCACTGACGGTAGGTTATCTATTTGTGAATATCTTTCCCTGGACACCTTCGCCAAGGTTTCTCAGGCTCATTCGAGCTCAGGCTAATTTCAGACTTGGAAATCACCTAAATATTTAATGAAAACATTTGCCGTATTAACTAAGCAAATAGTGGACAACTTTTTTACTAAGAGACACATCATTCAGAGTGTATACACATATATACTTTTTCTAATAAATTTTTCAATGGCGATTCAATGGCTAATTCGCAGGTCAACGTACCGTGTCTTGTTCGTGGATTATCTCATCTGAATCTGACATGCGAATATTTCGTCTTGTCGACTTGTTTTTTCGCAACGTCAGAACTGTGAGTTCTGACTGGTAAGTTTTAAGGTTGCTCGTGCGTTACGATACAAGATAACTAATGGTCTTGGTTTCACGAATTACGCTTCGCATTAGGGTAGTTCATTTTGAGGTAGTCAATGCGACAAGCTGTACTGTTTATTAAGACGTTGAACGCTGCGTCACCCACAACTGAATGACGGCTGTTATCGTCTGGGTCCTGGCACCCATAAATGGGCAACGTTCTACTTCGTCCAGTTGAAACGGATTTTATAAGTATATGATGGGCTTAATACATGTAAATATAATCGCTCTATGGACCTCTCGTATATTTACGACTTCAATTATCGGATTTGGGACCCGCAGGAAACTCGACCGATTTTCGCTGGCCGTTGACCGTGTTAATACGTAGTAGCAATCCCTTACTGCCCTTGAAAGTCTTCCAGAGTGATGAACCAATCTCCTTGGATGGATAAAGGAAAAGTGGGTAGTTCCTGCCTTTGACGTTGGTGATTCCTGAATCGGCTGGACTCGCACATCGGGAATAGACGCTAAGATAGAGGTAGGACGAGCTTTCATTTCCTTGATGTAAGTTTGAAGCTTAGAAGGTTTGACAGGCGTCGCGTCTGGGCTCGTCCGCAGATGCCCCCAAGCGGAAGGTACACCCCATTCCTTTAGCTCCTCAGGAGCCTCCACGGTTCAACTCCTTTGGGTATTAGTTGTCTCAACTTATCCTACCTGCAGGCGAGATTGACATCCGCTTATCGCTCGTGGAATTTTCCTCTCCAACAATTAAGCCCCTATCGGCGAACTCGAGTTTAGTACTTTCCTCGTTAGCTAAAACTTGAGCTATTACAAGAATTAGACGGTTGATATCTTCGGGTCCAGTAAGAGTTTGCATGGTAACCGAATGTTTTATAGTACAGCGGCTAAATTGTTACGCATCTTATTTTTATCGCCAGCTTACTCGATCTTTCTGCTTTATTTATACTATTTATATTATTTTTTTAAGTTTTTCGATCTTTTAACATAAATACTAGCATTTGCGTGGCGATAGACCCGGATCTTATCAGATATCGATAATTATTTTTTACAGTGCTTATACAGGTACGTAACTAAATAATCTGAAGTATTTATAAAAGCTTCGATCTAAAAGCTAATTTTATGAAATAGTATGGCGAATTTTTTTAAAAGAGACTAAAAATGAACCGTGTGCAGTCGTGCGACTAACGCGCCGTGTAAACGCGCCGCGCGAGATTTTTGCTTCACTCGGTCAGATTATACGATCCATTTTGCATGAGATCGCGGTTACGTCGACAGACAAACAACTTCGGTTTCACGAAGCACTTATCTTAAGCTTTCACAAGCGGATAGCGCGAATGATCTAGAGCGCGATAAAGGTGAAATGATAAAAAATTGTATTAGGCGTACGTGCCCGTTTGTATCACAGTGGCATTACGGTAACTCGATAGACTCACCATATAGAATGCCTATTTGTATGTTCTCTATTAACTTCCAAGACTTTTGACCGTTCTGGATTAAATTTTATACAGTTAGCACCCCAAAAATATTGGCCACCATGTAACCTGGACATCTCACGCTTCTCAAGATTGTCCATGCTTGATTTTCACATACTCCAGATATAAAAAACCCGGGCAACGTAGGACAGTTTAAGCTAGTTATATAATATGCCGCAGAGTGACATCGTCAATCCTAACAATGGGGACTTACAAAAAGAAAATAGAACGAGAACAGCACGAGATGAAATCTCCTGACAATTGGAAGGAGAATATTTTTTGCTCCCGGGCACATCTGGATCCTTATTTTCATTTTCTATACGAGAAATGATTTCCCTTCTGTCAATCTGTAACCGAAAGAATTTTTGAGATAATGTTCTTGACATTCGTCATCAGCGTTCAACGTATCTAATTTCACGCGATACCAGTAGCACGATGATTTCCCTCGAAAACAAATATTCGTTATAATACCATATGCAATCATTTTTCTTTTCTGCATTTCCTGTATAAATCTTTTAACCAAGTATATATGTACTGCCGTATTTAAAACTTTAGCTAGGCATCAGGTCTTTTCATAAGCTGATCATAGGTACCTACTAATTACTTAACTTAGCAAAGACAATCAATACAGAATTGAGAGTAAGGTTATATACGGGAGGGAAATGCATAGATAAAGAGAGTAAGAGGGACAGAGGTAGTGAACGAGGAAAAGGGTGTGAGAGGAATAAAGCAAGTTTTTGTACACGAAGAATTGAGCACCTGAAGCTGAATCTAAAATGCCTCTTTAACGACCAAATAACATTATCTACGCTCATCCAGACGTTTCGATTTCCAAACAAAACTTCGATGAGACAATTAAATCTCAAACTGTAAGTCTACTGTCAATTAACAAGTCAATACACCGTCTGGATACAGTTGTCGAGGCACTATTCAAACGATGAGACAATCGGAATGTAATTGCATCGTCCTGACTTTGCTTGAATCGCTATTCATTTTTGTAAGACTTCATTCGTCCTTTGTCTTTTGAAAATCTTTAACGAGATTACGCGAACCGCGTGCGCGAATTTTTACAAAACATTTAAATTTCTTTCTGCTTCAGTTCCTTTTGCTTTCTTATTTTTTATCTTTTCTTGCTCTTTTTTATATTTCATCTTCTCATTCCCTCGTTCTCGTTATACACCACCATCTCTTTGGTCCTTCGACCCAAATATCAGTAGGAGGAGGTGGGAGGTGGGGAGGCTCCCCTATATCTCAATCCCTACCGACTTTTATTCCACAGAGGGTGTAATTACGAAATTATATTTGAAAAATATTTCCCGTGTATGATTAACGAGTGTTCCATCCGTTGGGAAAAGCGAGAATTCCAAAAGAAGAAATTAAAAAAGAAATTATTCAGATGTACAACCACTCTGACATTTTGCACCGTACCATAGGGACTTTCGATACATCTAAGGTTTGCTGGATTTTAACTCCTTTTTTGAAGAAACTTTGTTTTGACGAACGTGTAACTCGACTGTCGAATTATTAATAAGGATTTCGGTTTTTATATTAAAATGATTGGCAAACTGAAATTGATTGAGCTGGTAAATTATTGTATATACATATGTATAGAAAAGAAGAAAATTGAAATTAGGAATAGCACAAATCATTATAGATATACATGTTAATTTGAATGAGCTAAAATAAGTAAGTATATCTTTTTTAGGCTTTTTCGAGCAAAAACTTAATTTTATTTGGAATCTGTTTAGGTTTTGGATGGACTTTGCCCTTGAAAATGTATCCACAGGAGGGGATCATGTTATTGAAGTTTACAGTTAAATAATTCAAGATGTTTTCAACATTTTCTGCTTCTATTAAAGATCGTTGTTCTGTTGTCAGAGTGAAAATGTCAAGAATTTACCGGGGAAATTTCATAACGAACGTCTTACACAATAATTAATGAAACTAATGGCACAAGTCCTGTCAATTAAGTCAGTGTCAACGAAGAAAGCATAAGCGACGTATCGCAGGGATGAGGTGGCGAAATGTCTTAAGGAATTATTGCTATTCACTTTGCAATTCCTTATCACAATATCCTCAGACAATCTCTCGTAAGCTCTTCCTCGTTCTTGTAAATAGGCGAATTTATTTTCTCTTGACTTTTAAAGCAGAATTGTATAGAAAGGTTCCAAACAATCGTCATGTCAGAAAAAAGACACGAATGTGGCAGTATTTATACGTGCATTTAACTGTCTCTGCAAGCAGATAAAAATTTCCCCAAAGAATGTAATTCTATATACATGTGAAGTACTGGTGGTTTCGATTTTCAAAATGGTGCATGTTTTTTTTTTTGAAATACACAATACAAGAAAATCACGTAGTAACGTACAGTTGAATTTTACGAAATATCTATTCGATGAAAAATTTGTTTTTTTCTTTCCTAATCTTTCTTCCGAACCACTCTCCCCACCACAACCAAATATTCTCAATTTGAGTTGCGATCTCGCGATCGCGAGACGGATCTTCAATTTTTCTAATATAAAGGATAGCCAGAACATAAAGACGCGGGTTTTGCTGGCAAGGAGCCTGGCGCTGACAGTCCTGTCTTCAGAAGCAAATTTCACTTTTTGTCAACGGGCGGTCGTTTGAAAGGAACGAATATTGGATTTGGTTATTACTTCTTCAGCCTTCAATCTCATACCCGGCGATCTCTTTCACCATGTAGACATCCACGCAATGCCTTCTTATTGACCAATATTTTCACATATTATTGTAAAAAAAATACTCCTTATGTACTTTCATCCTAACGAGTATAACGCGCATCGTAATAATTAATGTTACGGTTACACGTAATTTCGGTCTTTATCTATTCCTATAACATACATAAGATATAGGTACATTACTATCAAACTACGTCAATTCGCTTGTGCATTATCTTAATGATCATTTAGGATGTGGATCATCAACATATAAAATAAAATTCCTCGAATTTCGACGTAATGGACTTTCCTACTTTAATATTGGGATGCGATAGGTTAGTCGCTGGTTACTAACGGGGTGATGGGGTGTTAGTTTCCTGGCCGGATATTAGCTGTCACGCGGCTCACTGGACAGGACACTAGATATATACATATAGATACAGTGTTAGATCTAGGTATAGTAGACATCCAACATTGGATGCTTGCCACTTTTATGTATAGAAAAGTCTGATCATAGTAGCCTCTATGAACAGCACCGCCAGGTTGACGGAATACCTTAGAACGTGGCATTGATGTTCTAGTGGGGAAAAAGGGAAAAACTGTGAGGAAGAGAAAACAAATTTTTAAATTCACGGAATGGAATCTTTGAGAAAACAGATGTAGACATTTGAGTTAAATGGGCACATATAGTTTCATATGTGGAATGTGGCTGAGAAAATAAATAAAAATTATATCCTTCTCAGCCGATTTCTCGCAGCTTTTACCACGTGAATCGAGTAATGGCAGGATATTGCTTTACATCAATTTAGAATTTTTTAATTTTCCCATGTGCACTTGATCCAAGTGTTGAGTGTCCTCGAGTTCTCTATGCACATGTAAACTTGATGTTCTATATGTTATCGTCTAGCTCAACATACGTGATGCAATGGCGAGTGAACCATCACCTGAATACCAAAGTACCAACCCCATTCCATGATGCATCCCTCTTTTTCTACAGTATCCATCACCCTTCTATCACGAGCATATCGAACTGTCCTAGCCTACATACGATGAAACTTATTTACACGCGAGAGCATAGATATATTTAAATGCCGAGTGTGCGGAACGCTTTTGGTATAGATAATATCGCTCTATTTTCAATTCCACGCTTCTTATACTGGTACAACTGGACGAATAAATATATCGGCAAAAATTGCGCATTATACCAAGTTGAAATATCTCGATGGAAAATGGGGACAATGGTTTTTTTTATCTTGAAATATTCGTGATTACGTTGCAGCATGGGATTGGGTAAAATCTTGATATATCTGCTAAGTCATATTGAACTGATAGTCAATGTGATTCTTGCTCTTTACTTTTTTGAAATAAAAAATGTATTAACTGTACTTAGTGCAGTATCAGGTAGTTGCGACAGATGGGAAAAACAGTTGAAACTACGAGTACCAAATTTTAATGAAAATAGCTACGCGGGTAAACGATAATACGCAGGGGACTCGTATTAGCATACGATTTTCCAGGGCTTAAGCGAACACAAGGATGGCGTTAGGATTTAACGTTCGTGTCGCAGGGAGAATCAGAAGGCCTAGAGAGGACTAAGCCATGCTAGCACCCCTAACCCGGTATTTAGCACATTATATCCAAGATAGAGTTTGCCGCTAGAGACAGCCAGAGATCCTACCGTTTATCAAAGATCGAATGATATTAGAAAGAAATAAAAGTATAGAAATAGAAGAAAATGAAAATTTATTGGATAAACTTTTCCTTATACATCACGGTTGGTATACATAGCTACTGTGTAAAAAGATAAACGAAAATGGTTCGAAGACTCGATCCGCTCTTGCAAAAGAGAGTAAAGTGAAAGATCGTATGGAGACTCATTTCCGGTCCCATTCAATTTCCTAAAAAGTTAACGTTACGTAAGAGGTTCGTACCTGACATACAGAATAGGGCGAAATCGTGGCTCAGGTAAAATTGAATTCACTACACGTATAATATATAACTTTATAAACACGAAAACTGTATCAAAGTTACTGAGAATTTTCTGATTTTCAAGAAAACCGATATCAATCTCCGTATATACTCCCGTTAAGGTACGTATGTATATTTAAAGGTTGACAACCATGTCACCAGGTCCCACACGCATAACCTAATTCCCGTTGGCGAACCTGACGCATTAGAGTTGAGGAATATAATGGTAGCTAAAAGAATCTCACCCCGAATCTGCGCCCTCGTACGTGTGGACGACGTGCGGTAACTTCAGTAGGAACGGCGGGGCCACAACTTTCCTACGATCTTGATTTCATCAACGTGTCTCCTTTTATTGTTGCCAGTTTACGCTGACTTTAAATATTTTGACGTCATATTACATGGCGAGCGTAGTCTGGCTGGCGACAATATATTTCCATGCTGGTCAGGCCAATCAAGCAGCTATGAAAGATCACGTCTACCCCAACCCATTCTTACCGCCCTCTCTGCTACCCTTACCGTTCATCCCTCGCCATCCCCTTCCCCTGGCTCTGCTGTGTGGTAGCTGTGGATAGTAACTGTTACAGCCGCTACCGTCTATATGTGCAGTTTCTACCCCTTGAATTCGGTCTCATGCTGCTCCCGACCACCCTACGTCAGCGCGGCCAAAATCTATCTCCACCAAAATCATCCGAGCCGACTGGTGTGCCCGTTACTTTGCCGTCTTTTTTGAGACGCCATTAGGCGACGGTGTTCCCGATTTATCGGTGCTTGCGAACAAGATATTTCGCTAAATAAACGTTGTCCCGAGAACCATCCTGAAGAAGGATATAGTATACGCTATAAGAACGTATTTTGTCGACTCGACGATTTTACATTGACCACGATCCTTGAAATTTTTCTTTACCGATCTGATTCCTCCCGTTTTATCTTCGTGGACAAAAATTGACGGGGGTCCAGCGCGCGATTCTTGAAAACTCAACCCCTGCCGGATAACGTGCTCGGAAGGGTCTATAGTTTGCGTCGTGGGAAATAAAGGCGAATTTTCATCCCCTTTGTCAGATGTATAAATTAATATTTGAAAAAGGGTGTGCAATTGAGGGGCTCTATAGATAAGTATACGTATAGCTTATAAGGAATAAGGGTTGCGACTGGTGAGAGTCCTTGAGAAATGAGAAGAGTCGTGGCTTCGCTCGTAAATACTCGCATCCCGTTGATTGGGGCATGAATCTTCTGCCCCGAAGCCGAGGGCCGTTGTGAAGCGCCAGCTTCCTTTTCCCAAGTCCAATGCAACCCGATACACTGATTACACTACCACACTTAATTGATTTCAGACCAATCTAGAAGCCCTCGAGGATGTCGTTCTAGTTTTTGAGCTTTTTTTATTTGCCCCAACGAACACCCTTCTGGAGTTAAAGAGTGACGAGGGGGACCGAATAGCCGTCGAACTTTTATTTTACAAAGCCGAATTGCGCCGGGAAGACAGCCGATACGCCGAGTCGTAGAAATTGCCAAGCCAAAGAGTTCGCTTGCCTAGGACACCGTAAAATTGCAAGTGGTATACGGTTAGGCGAGTCTGGTAATTTTATTTGTCGCCGATAACAACGTTTACGGGAAAGATTCCTCGTACCGTATTCTACCCCTTCGACTTCCCCTTCATGTTTTTACAATATCGTGGGAATTCATTCATGAGCAATATTGAGAGTCAGAATAAAGACAATTTTTCACATTTTTTTTTGAGCACCACAGAGATAAAAATTACTATCAAGAATTAAATTACACTCTCTTCGGAACACCTGTCACGGACTATTCCATCTCCACTCAGCCATCCTGAAAATTTCTCTTACGAAGTAAGTACACAGATACGTAGTTTTGCACGCGTAACAAGAAGTAACAGCTGCGGCACAACCTAGCAGGCTCAACCACTACCCTCGGAGATTGAACAGACGAAAGTAATTATGTGGAATACATCAAACCCACCGCCCACGTTTCCTCACGAGTCTCGTCATTCTTGCTTCTTGATATAAGGCGAACATTGAAGAAACTTTCTGATTTATCGTACCCCGTGCTAACCTGCTGAAAATCCTCGTAAGACCAGCCTACGAGAAAAGAAAAGCAAGAGACACAATATATAATTACATCGTAAATATTATAATTACTTATCGTGATACGTGTATACTTGTCTGTCTAGGGAGTGTCCGTATAAAAATATATGATTAGTTTCTGCACTAAAAACGTGTTAAAATCTCCACGGCAAATACATTTCTATGATCCCGTAGGTTCGACCTCGGCTGGAAATGTTTGTTAGCGAGTTCACCGGTGGAGCCTGGAGGCAATTCGGCGCTCCGCGAATGTCGAAGTTGTTGGAAAATTCTTTTCTCTCGTTTTTCTCCTCTTATCCGCCACTGTCTCTTCTTCTGACCAAGCGGGGCGACGGGCGGAAATCATGCGCTGCCGGCGTTTTCAACTCCTGATCGAAGGAGATGCCTTTTATACCTATACCACTCGTTTCTTTCTATGATTGTTAGGCGTTATTTTCGCGATAAAAAGAAAACCAATATAGTTTCGCAAGTAGCTAACAATAAGTAGTGCCCATGGGCAAGAGATTCGGCATCTTCGAGTGGGATCTTAAATGACGTTGGAGTAAACGAAACACATGGATTTCTTGTATCTCGAACGGCAGGAGTTTCGCACTAGACATAATAACGAGAGAAATAATCTGCACACATGGAAGCTGTGACAGAAAACAGAAGTCTCGATGAGAGAGAGAAAGATAACTGATGGGATGCGAAGTGGAAAAAATAAGAAGACAGAACAAGAGAATGCGAATGCTTTCGTAGCGAAAGGAGAAAGGGGGATACAAAACAGATAAATTAAGATTGCAATCTGTGAGATTGGGGACAAAGTCGCCCTCCCCAATTCTTTATTACGATAGTTCGAATGGGATCAAACTACTTTTGCCACTCCGTTTAACTTCTCTTATCTAGCAATTCCCTGAGAACTTTACCTATCGATTCGCATGGGGTAAAAATACAGAAATCCCAATCCCCGAGTACTCGTGAACCCTTATCGCTCTCATTTTTAAGTACAGCCACCCT
This sequence comes from Cephus cinctus, assembly GCF_000341935.2. Lineage (NCBI taxonomy): Eukaryota > Metazoa > Arthropoda > Insecta > Hymenoptera > Cephidae > Cephus > Cephus cinctus. The sequence continues at coordinate 2,307,841 of NW_014332838.1, forward strand.
TATGTTCTGGAGCTCACATCCTCCCCCACATGACCATGTCACATATGGCCAACCTTTTCAGTGAATTATATCGAACTACATTTTATACATCACCATGGTTACCATCCCTAGGTAAACATATTTGACAAGTACAAATTCCCATATCCTGATCAAAGTAAAGATTGCTGACTCCGAGGTTGGCAGGAAGAAGATTGCTATGCAAGCGTCGAGGAACGTAAAGGGAACGGAGAAGAGGAAAGAGAATTTCCGCGTGCGAGTGTATCGAGTATCATGAGTAACATGCGAATACGCGAGAATAAAAGAGAAGAGGGAGGCTCCATTTTTCTGGATATGGTGGAAAAGAGCGACGCTACTGACACCCACGTAGACACGTTTTCCCTGCATGGTAGTCGTGGCACGGAGCACCCGCGTGCACGTAGAATGTAAATACGGACTCGAATAGTACATAGGTCGGGGACGTCGTAGATGGCGCAGCTACAGAAGCATTCAATGAAACAAGTTTGCTTTTGTCCGACAATTACGATGAAACAATGAAGACACCCCAGCCACGTGGCTCGGAGGGACAGAGAGAAACCCACCTACCGCAAATCCCGAACTAATATCAAACTCTCAAGAGGAAAGAAAAGCCGAGCCATCGCTGCTGGTACCTTTCCTTTCTCTGGCACTTACATAGATAGGTGGCTACAAAATTTTCTATATATACTGTGTATATATATATCAGAGTTACATGCTATATCCAACGAAAGCACACGTATAGTACATCTATGTATACCTAGGTAGGTATACCGTCTAGAAAGGCCATACTGCCGGGCTTCCAAGTAAAACAGAAGGAGAGAATGTTCCGCGGGAAATAATTGATTGTATTACGGGAGTTAGTATTCCGCTTGCGAATTCCGGCGGAACTCGTAAAGGCACAAGGTTCTCTGCGGCTAACGGCAAATGTTTGCTCAAATCACGACGGCATAGGATGATTGGACGAATCTTGATATTACATATCGTACGGTGGGGTATACGTAGATATACATATATACAGGTAGGTAGAAAAGATATAGGAAACAGGTCTTTACTTTAATGCCCGTAGACCCTATACGTAGAGCGCTAACGATGAATTCAAGAGAGACTCGAAGTCTGAAGTCCCGGCATTCGTCATGGCATTCGTATTCCCACAGTTTCATCTCTCGCGATCGCGGTCCACGAGTCTATCGAGGATTGCGCCGTTTCGATAGAAAAACGAAGGATTAAAAAGGAAATGGTGGAAACGGAAGAAAGGATGGGGTATGGGAGTTTTCGAGTTGGACTGGGGGTGTATTTTCTTTTGAAAATTCGAGGACCGTCGCGTCTAGTTAGCATCGGACTCTAGCGGCGTGCCGGTTAAGGTCACCTGGCTAATTTGCCGTCTCTCTATGTCGAGCACGTACGATCGGTCCAATATCTGCCAGGAGAGGATCGATCCTGAGGCCACAATATGGCGCAGGAAGATTTCATCGAAAGAGTCTCTGTCTATGTGTCTCCTTCTCTTTTTATAAGGGAGTGGTCGTATGGGTACACTGTATAGAATACAACTGTCAGTATATGGATGGATCAAGTCTGATTCATACGATACCTATAACCGTTAACGCAGAGGGAGTCGTGCTTATATAGTCAGCCAGGTGTAGAGAGGCGTAAAGTAAGTTGTAAGCCGGGCAAACCGCGGCCTCTGACTGGCAGGTTTCTTCATCGGAGAAGCCACCGGAAATGATGCCCTGATATCAAATGAGAAATTATTGTCCGATCTATAACGGCGGTGCTTTCGTGATTTCGGCCAATTCCTAGTCCACGACGAAAATATACTTTAAATATGAAACAGTCAGATACAGAGGCGATCCCCATCATGATGACTCCCGACAGCGACATGCCTTACAAACTACTTGCCTGCGTCTACCTCCCTTGCGAACTTTCTAACATTCTATCAGAATTCGACCAGCTCTTTTTTCGCGATATGTGTTTATACACGGCATACCAGTATCGTATAAAACTCGATGTTCATAGATACTACATTCTATATATGTCACTTAACGTTTGTTCTACCCTGAAAATCAATTAGACAGGCTGACTTCGGGTGATACCTTTCACCTGAATAACGGTGTATATACTTGTGACAAATAAAGCGATTTATCCCATTTTGAAAAGTATTCGCATAATGACGAACAATAGTCAGTCCTTTCTTATCGCAAACGAATCCCAATTATACTTTAAGCCAGGCGAATCCAATTTGTGGCGAAACTTTGAAGTGGAACGAAGTTTTGGACGAAGGGTCTGCTAGACGAGTGTGCCTCTAGTGCTACACTTGCTCCCCGCGCCAGAATAACAAGAATGTCCCGTCGTCGTTCGTTGTTCGCCGTCTCGCTGCTTCCTGCCAAGAAGTACTCAATCCCCTTGCCCCGCGAGCTTCTTAATGATGTGACGCGAGCAGTTTCCCTGAATGCCGGAATTAGTCAGGGAATTGTGTTTGCGCGTCTCGCCGGCCATTTTTTCGAATGACACAGTTCCGCTTCGCCGGGTCCCTTCGACCGAGATAACCTACATTAGTTCCTTTTGCGAAGTACTTTCAGTGCGGCAAATATTCATTGAAGGATAAATTGTTTGCGAATAGTTGAGTTAAAATTCTGATGGCAATAATATGCGTATTCTAGGAGTGTTTATGTTTTTATCTTATTACCTATGGTTATTCAAATGAAGTGGACCGTATTCGGTCTATTTAAATGCTGGCAATTTTTATGGCCGAGTAAAGTTGTACTTACTCTTGTAAATCAGCTATTCTGTCGACAGATTGAGTACGAGATTTTTAGTGCAAGCGAGACAAAGCTGTACGTGTATATGTGCATTGGAGAAAGACAGAGCTGTTGACATATTCCTATAAAGTTGTAGTCAAGACTGGGTCAATTTTAAATTTAACTTGTCGATCGATTAAAGATACCGACCTAATTTTTCCACCAATCAAAGGAGCAGAACGTGCAGCGTAAATAATTTTCAGCAAATTGAAATTATAACCAGTAATCGTGCCCCATGGGTCATTTATGGCCTCAGCAATTCGATCAATAGATTGCATATTGGCCATTTAAAACCAAATTTCGATTAAAAAATAAAATTAATTTTAATAAAACTATGACAGCCTAATTTTATAGTTAAGAACCTAGGAAACGTTCATATAATTTTTCCAACGATTTTGATAATAATTTCTTGTAAATTTGTGTAATGCACAATAGTGATTAGTACATGAGTGATTCATGTGTGGGATTACTGAATACCGAAAACAACGATCTCAGGCTAAATAGCTTTGGCTATCATGGCAATTCTCATTTTGTAAATTATTCATCCCTTCAGAATAATGTCGCGCTAGCATGAACAGATTCAAAATTATTCATAAAATCAAATTAGATCCAAAAGGGCGAATTTTCAATTCATTCGTGATATTATCGAAATTCTAATTTCAAAGTATAATATTTCATTTGTGATATGTATATATATATATACAATTTTACCCTTATTCGCACGATACGGTTCTTCGGATCGTGCCAAAAATGCGGGTTCGAGCCAGAATCGACTATTAGGAATTTAGGAAAGATATCAGGCGGAACAAATGAAAGTGAGATTTTGTTTTACAAATTACAAAAGAAAAATATATTGTCCTACAACGGAATACAAGAAGGGTTAGTGCAGGTCCAGCCTAGAGAATGCTGGATGTTAGTAAACGAAGAATAGATATAAACGTAAGCGCAAAGTAAGAATGATTATAAATGATATATACAATAGTTTAGTAATCGGACAGTCAATTGTATCAATACGGTTGTTACACGCATTTTACCTATACGATATGTCTGACGGGAACGGAAATCGTAGGTAAACTTCTAGTCTCGTGTGATTCTATCTTGGCTCTTATTCTGATTGTATCAATGAAATATAGAATCGTGTCTGAAAGCAGCCTCCGACCAGCGGAATTTGATTACAGAGTTGACTTCTTAAAATATAAACGTCGTGCTGTTGAGCAGTCTTCCACTAGGGAACTCCTGATCACAGGTAGACGTGATCAGGAGGCGAGGTATCTCGGCGAGGTGAGAAGTATCATTCGCAAAGTAGCTAGTTGGGCAAGTCTTTAAACAAAGTTATGATGGCATGTTTAGCGGAAACGGCACAATGATCAAATGTGTCAAAGTGACGGCCCAACTGAAATGCAGAAATTGATTCTATCTGGCAGAAGAGACGGTTTGCTCCCTACCCGAGACGGTTTGCTCGATTACAAGAGTAGAAGTACCTCTAGAAATGATGGTCAAGTGGGACGGTTTGCCCGCTTGCCCGAGACGGTTTGCTCGTTTACTTTACTAAAGGTAACCTAGCTAGCTCAGGTGATAGAATGCTCGAGTCGCGAAACGTTGTCGTTTATATACCCGTCAACGCTTGGCCAGGGTGCCTGAGAGGATTTGCTCGTTTATTTTACTAAAGGTAACCTAGCTAGCTCAGGTGATAGAATGCTCGAGTCGCGAAACGTTGTCGTTTATATACCCGTCAACGCTTGGCCAGGGTGCCTGAGAGGTGCGGAAGAATTGAGCGTCGCGATGCCTACAAATTGTTATTACTTGATATTTAAGGTTATTCGGGTTAGCGGGATCTTACAACTACTGCGGTACGAATATTCTCGGATGTATTGATTACAATATATATATATATATATATATATATATATATATAACATGCCTATACATATGTTTATTGAGTAGGGCATTCATATTTTAATATTTTTGGAATTTTGTACTTGCTCATTATCAGTGTCATGACAGACACGTGGAAGCTGTAATAAAAATATTAATGACTTGCTTCTACACACACAAGTGTGTATCACGTATGCACATCCGTGATGAAAATATCTATAGATATCTCCAATGAATAGCAACGTATGAGAATTGAAAATAGATTTTCGGAACACAATTTCCCAGTGAGGAAATGAAGCGCATGTACATTCGCTTCATATATCTGTTTCAGGTTGGTTCACGCGATGAATATTAATATGCATAATCTAATCCTAATCAATTTACGTGTATGGCCCGTCTAGGTAATATCTATACCATAACTTTCCTGGTTAACTCGTACGAAATGGTTTACATTAATTTTTTCTCTTTCTCCTTTTCGTACTTCATTTTTTTTTTTAATCATTCGCACAAAATTCAATTTCATCTCCGAAACAATCTTGTCTGTTATGATTATCATGATCACGAAGCGATCAAGTAATCGCACGTGTCATGCTCGTAACAATATGACCATTGTAATTTTCCCTATCCGATTTTATCATGGCATACAATGGCGTGGGAGTTAAGCCTATATAAAATGCCGTGCACTATTTATTCGAGCATTTTGTATGATAATCTAAACCCGATTATATTGGTGACAATAAATTACACTTGTGTAACATACTGATTTAAATGGTTGTTAGATAAAAAGATTTTGGATCGTTAGCCGCTCTCTTTGAAGGGTATCATTTGATATGATTATAAGTTAATATTTATTAATATCAGTATGAATATTACAAGGCAATTAAAAAAAAAATACAAATTCAACTTTTCAGTACTAATTATTGGTTATTACATTAATGTTATTAGACATTTCGAGGCATTTTAAATTGTAAAACTACTCATATATAATAAACTACGAGGCATCACAGTTATAAGTGCTTATATATACATCTTTAATGATAATTATTTAAAATATAGTTTTTTTGTGGTTTCATTTTAACTTCATACTACAATTCGCCCATTTTCATTTTATCCCTCGTAATTCCATGCTCTGTGCAGATTTATACGTATAAGCGCAGAAGGCTTGTCGCAATTCATTCAAATACGAAAATCTATATAAAATTTCATTTTTTCATTTGCTGTATAAAAAGAAAATAAGAATACATAGGGAATAGAATGGGTACGTTGTGCAATTGCAGTATCCCTTCGGGGCAGAAGGCAGTCTGAATTTAGTCCGATTAGTGAAGCAATTTATCAAAAATAAAAGTATGCCCTTAAGCCGTAACGATATTTCGCCACACATGGCATTTCGTCCTATACAAAAATATGCCTGTTACCCAATCCGCGTTCATCCTGCCTTTCACGGTCACTTATTGATCTCTTGATGATCGTTTGTAAGCTTGCACTCATCCATAATACAAAGCCCAAAAGTGATGTAAGCTGATGTTCCGAACAGTGACGTAAAATCGAAAGAGATAAGTAATCACGATACGAAAAATAATAATTCCGAATAAACGTATCCAAATTGTTTTTTGTTTCATCAGCCGATATGAAGAAGCCATAATTCCCTTAAAATTTTCATTAGCGCGGTTCGTTGCAAATAGAAATGGCTATGTCTGCTCGTGGAAAAGCCGAGACCTTATAGCTTCAGGAAATAGCTAAATTGAAGGAAGTAAGAAAAGAAAAAGCGAGAGTGAAGAACGAGACAGTAAATGGTAAACCGATAGAACATCCGGGAAAAGAAAATAAATAATAAAAAATGAATAAGCCAGACTGACGTAATTAATTCAAGATGGGTATATACGAGAGGAGATGAAGGTTGCCAGCCGTTTAATATCTAGTACAGGTGCTGTCCGTAGGCTACCACGAAACGTGTACAAAGTTAACCTATTGACGTAAGTTAATATATTGACGAATCTCTCGTTCGGAAATTGGAATTAAATTTGCGCGGTGCTCTGGAGGAAATTCCAGAAGCTAAAAACGGGGCCATCACCGTTTTGCCATGACGATTCGGCACGACGTACCAACGTCCGGAACTGACGGCGCCGTCGATCCGACGGAATTGATAGAAGCGAGGGTAGACAATAGGTTGGCTCGTTTAAGGCTGCTCTGGAGAAGGGGAGATATTAAAAGTAAGCCATGATGGGGCAACTTATCTCATTAGAACAGCTTGTACTGGCAACTTCCATAGGACGTCAGATCCAAGACAGAATGAACGGTACGACCTTCAGCTTTGAGTTGCTCTCGTTGCTGAGTATGATAAACCAATTATTGAATAGTGAAATAAACGGCAGAGGGATATCATTGAAAATTGAACACAATAGTCAAAATGAACAATGGACGGAGCATTGGTTGTCTTGTACTTTTGAGCCAGTTTTCAATGAGATGTAAAAAAAATGGTTATAGGTGTTAAAGATGGATTTGTATTTTTTTTCCTTTCCTTTACATTCCTTTTCCGAACGTCTCCCTGAGGATTATTCCAAGGGCTGATCAACATAACTTCCCGTGCCACGATCCTCAACTAAATCAAACCCGTTGGATATTAAAATATGCTAAAAGAATCTATATCGCCACCTGTTCCGTAATGTACTCATATGTATGATATGTGTGGGATATTCTAATATGAGTTCTGATTCATAATGCATTAGAGATACCATTATCCTGTTTGGCCACAAGAAGAGAAAAAACCCCTTACTCCTTTTCCCTCAAATTCATTAGGCTCTCAGAAATTCTTCATGAGGGGAAGAAAAGCGTCACGGCATTCTGACACAGAGGGAATAAATGATTTAAGTCAAATGACAAACTGGTGATAAGTCTATCAGGATCCCTTTAACATTTGGACTCGTTAGCGGCTAACTGAGTTAAATGTATGAGAACGAATTGATTTTCTATGTCCAACATTTTAATATTGTAACGGTATACCTGTACATATATAGGTATACTTAAAAATGAAAAATCAGATAATGTAATCCATTGGGGTGGAGAGGGAGTTATATTCCAAAGGCGCAAGATGGAAACGGATACAACGTTAATGCGAATAAATGGCTGTGCATACAGCCGAGCAGCCATATAGAAGCCTATTATGTTATAAATTAGCCATTGTTGCCCGACCATAACCGGATGCAGCTAACTGACGAAGGCTAATTTACCTTCCAAGCAAGAACCTCAAAGCTGACACGAATACACAGAAATGCGCTTTCTAATCTGTTTCGGTACGGAAATTAAATATAATCTGCCAGAGCAAACCGTATCAGTGCCTCGAGTGAGAGATATACCAAAAAGACGAGAAATAAAAAAGGAGAGAATATGCGTATAAAAGCACCCCCTCTTTTCCATCGTCGGAGTATTTCAATTACTCGGCGATCCTGTAAATCAATTGTGAATTTCACGATCGTCCGTACAGACGTTGGCAATACCTTTTAAAATATTATTGACCTGAAAGCCATTTCGTACATGACAGACTTCATGCCTGTCGTGAGGTCGCTCAAGCCTATTAAATGTTTCAAAGGAGGAAAGTGAATAATTATAATAAGGTTGGCATTAAATACCCGTCGAAATGACGTATAGTTCCACAGTATTCAAATAACCTATCAATTATCGTTACCATCATTTAAATCCGCGTGATTACTTGTCGAAAGAGCTTTTAGGGCTTGATTCGACGTTCACTAAAGCAAAATTTGCGAATGCATATTTTATTCGAGAGTCAAAAATTTCGCACGCAACGTTGAGCCACGTTTCGTGTTGAAGTAGGCAAGCGGGGAAAATGGAAAAAAAAAAAATCGCAGCCTCGACTGTACCGAACCATCGATTGTCGCGAATTGAAAAACAATTAGTGAATCGTGGTTTGCATTCTCCTCCCTCTACACCACCAACCCCATTGAACAGTGCCAACGGCGTCGCCAGTACCGACCCTTTCAACATCCCCCTCACCACCGACATTCTCGTATATACAAAGATATTGTATACACTCGCACCCTACTCATCTCATCGTGGTCATCGACACACATCGACCTGCGATCCATTGCACTAATTTGCATATAGCGAGAGGACTTGAAATGGATTAAATTCTACAAAGGAGATACAGAAAGATTGGGGGTTAACGAATAAGAATCCACACGTCAAAAAGAATAATGTGATTCATACAGGAACTGTTGCATGTTGACATACTGTGAAGTATGTTGCAATTTTTAGTGCATTATATTCTTGTACTTTTCATTGGAGCTAAATTATATGTATAAATAAAATATTCAAACTTAAGCCATAAATAAAATCCTATAGCTAAATTCAGCATTTCATAAACACTAACTGAATTAAGGTTATACATTTGTGATTCAATAGGTTGGATTTTTAAGAAAGTTAAATATTTTTTTTCCAATACAAGGAATGAAATTCAGAAAGATAAAAGAAAGCTCGAGAGAAGTGTACAGAGATTACCCTGACGAAAAAGAAGGTGGACTAGCGTGTATACATAGTGGTATAAGGGTTCGTGTTCTCTAAGGGTTCTGAAGGTAAATTGACAAGAATAAGGGAACACGGAAAAGAACGGTTCCTTCATACCATCTTCCCAATTCGTTTCTCCTTCCATTCATTGGCTAACCCAATCCGTCAGGATAAGTCGGGCAGACACAAGGATAATTCGGTTACCTCAACACCCCTGTCTGTTCACTCTCTTTCTACCTACCTATCTACCTACCTACCTACCTAGTCCATGTCTGCTCCAGTCGGAAAGCCGCAAATGGAGAGACGGTGAAAACAATCCTCAGTATTCGTTAAGCTCCTCTCTCCCTTATATACAGACATACATCTACTCTATTATACATAGCACCTGCTCTACTTGAACCTGTAGTATATAGATCAGCGAATGTCCACGACCTGTCATCAAGCTTTGAACATCCGACCATGATAGTCCACGAGTAATCGCACCTAGAAACTTCCTCGAGTGCCCTTCCTGTCCCCCCTCCCTCCGCTCCCCCCTCTCCAATCCACAAGTTTACAGCGAGAGATTGCACCAAGATCTCCTTACTACTCCACCACCTGTACCATAATCCCAAGAGTGTGTTTCGACATTTCCTCAAGGGCTGTTAACGACGATCCGTACTAACTTGCCAGTGAACGTACAGCGTATGCATTTCACGAATTTTGATATGTGACATATGCTTATTGACATTGCCATTAACATAGACTAATTAAAATAGTTTTTGATACTAAATCTATTCGTCATATTTTCATGGTAAACAACGTGTCGAGTATGAAACGAAAATAACACACAAGCAGTAAATTCATCGCAGATCGTTTGCTACTGCCAGGCTTGATTAACGTTTTGCAAATGTCAATTCAGGCGGAGGATAGAAATCGTGCAAACGAAAGGAAAGCACATGGATGCTTTATGTCTATATTTATAGGTGAATGCGTCCCTATGGTATTGGTAGTGCAGGATGTGATATTACGAGGTCAGAGGTATGCAGCCTGCCATTCCCAGAACAGGGCCTACGGCTAATATCCATATCATTCTAGCTACATGTCCTGTATGCTTTCGACGTTTATGTAGTAGTCAAACACGGTCTAACGGGTGTACAAGAAAACGCGGCCAAAAATCTGTGGACAGGAAAGACGAAACACATCACGTAACCGTATAGACACTGTAGTTATTATATGTAGAATGCTACAGATTCGGAATAATGGCTGACTGAAAAGATTTGATGATACACGTGGACTATATACATATAAGTCTTCATGACAATTTTTGTCACGTATTGGGATATACCTTTAGTGCTTTGGCCAAAGTATTACAGAATGGGATATAATTGAGAATTGCGTGTTGGCGTGGAGAAAATTTGCCTCTTATACAGAGAGAAAAAAACATCGACAGTCATTAGTGTTTTAATAATATAAAAATATTCGGGATCGATGTAGACGTACAGTGTTCAAGTGCGGAGAGACTGTCGCGTCAAGTGGTACAGACTTGTGATATACGAGTCTCTTGAGGACGTCATTACTACGTATAATTATCATAGAGTCATCCAAAAGCAGTTCGTCTGTGGACAAATGTGGGAAGGTCGCAAATTATTTTCCTTATCCCCTCCTCGCTCGCCGTGTTTCACTCGACGAAGCAATTTGTCACCTAAGAGATTGTAGTTCTCATTAACGCGAGAGTAAATACGGACTTGCGAGTTTGAATGGAATTGTTATTTCGATGCACACTTTTAATTATGCTTCGTGCCGATAACGGATATCCGGTTTTGTCAAGTGGATTATAGTGGCTACATGATTAATGTTGATCCGAAATTGGCGACATGCTTTAGCCGCGATCTAGGTTCAAATTTCAAATATGAAGCCTAGAAGATTACATTTTTGATGATATTACCTGGGTAGGAATTTTCCCTAATATGCCTGAACAACAGCTAGGCACCCACCACGCTTATCCGGGGTCGTCTAGATGGGACATCCTACCCGTAACCCTAGCTTGTTGGCAACTCGGTACGTCGAGACTATCTTTATCTCCTCGACCTCAACTAAACAATGACAAATCTTCCGAAAGCATCGGCGTAACTGTACGAATCAACCCGATAGCGTAGCTTCTGGGCAGGGTGGAGATTCGAAGGAAACCAGAAAGCAAGAACGTTACCTGAATTAGTAGTTAGAATCGCCTTGTGACCTTGAAGCGAAAAACCACGCCACAGTACATGAAAGTGATTAAAAAATTCATTTGAGTCTCGCACAATTTACTATAATACTGCAAATAGAATAATCACGAGCAATAACAAACGTAGAATAAGAACTAACATGCTACCAATGATATTATGTATACCAAATACGAATTAATTAAAATCATTAATGTACGTGGTACATATCCCATCATCATAAATATCCATGCATGACTAGAATTATGCAAAGAGTAGTGTTGATTTTGCTACTACTACCTAATTATAATCAGATACCATGATCCACTTGCTGTTGAAATCTCCAGGAATTACAATATTTTCACTCGACGTGATTCTCAAACGAGTGTCATACAAAATACTCATCGACTCCCTTTTTTGCTTCTATCCTTTAATTTCGGAGAGTGAATATGCACATGCATTCTTCTCTAGCTGATGCTTTAAACCAGTAGCTTTCAGCTTTAGTCCAGGTTCGTAATATCGATGTAGGATTATAATCTCTATAGTGCAACGATATTCAGGGACCGTAATGACTATTTCATAATCTCTGCGAGGCTTATGAGAACGCCATTGAAATGGAAGGTCAGAAAAAAATCGGATTACGAGTAAAAAAAATTTTTTTCAGTCCTGCACCGACGAATTACGCGAGACATTGGACAGCCTATACTTCCTCATATAGAGGGGCTGAAACTAAATTCAACTGCAGAAGGGTTAATGGCTTTTTTTTTACGATTCAAACGACCCGTATGCAATACGAAATAAACGACTGTAAACATCCTTGACCGTGTGAGTATTTACGTATGAGAACGCACAGATGGACAATGAAACGCACACAAGAATGGGGAGTTAACAACTCATTTTAATGGCCTTTACTAATTTGGATTTATCCCCCACCCTGCCGCCGGCTGTCATCCCTACTGTTTTTCGAGAGGAATACTAGCCGATTCGAAATTGAAAAACATCATCGTCAGGCACGGCCTTTGATTAATTTGAATTTTTTAAATCTTTCGTTCAATAGAATGCTGAAAAATATATCGATTGTTTTTAAACGTTCATTCATATTCGTACAGGTTATTATAAGAAAAATTTGAATCAAGTAAATAGGGCATAATAAATTTTGCAGTATAGTCAACAATAGTACAGAAATGTACAAAGCCAAAATGTACACGTGGTAATAGCACGTGACTAACAAGGGAACTGTCCGATGTTCTGATTTAAAAAAAATTTCAAACTCAGGGAGTAAGAAGGTCATCGCTAGTAAAGTAATTTGCCAAAGCAGTAAGACGTGTTTTTCAGTCGTTTTCGAGAAATTCGATTTTGAAAAACGCCGAATGGATTATGTCGACGGCACGGGTTGACAAGTAACAATAGCAAGCCACATGGCTCACCGGGCAGTGTTCCAATTTAGAGATCACTGGTTCGCATCTCGCTGTCGGCAATTTTTTTTCTTTTTCCTTATTAATTCTATTACCTACAACATTCACGTATAAAAATCAATCAAATCTACGCTAATTAATAGATATGTAACCATGATTTTCAATGAGAAACTCACTTACTGGTATTTTAACTTCCTCTCGCCTGAAAAATCGTACTTTTTTATTAAAAATAGTGATTTTTTAATATGAATATCAATAATAGATTTCAATTTTAATACAAATATGCAAAATTTCGGATAGGAAATTAAATAGCTTTTGGTTTTGGGATTAAAATAAAATGAAACAATAATAACATCTGGTTTTAATATTTATATTTTGCCATCTAATTTTTCAGTTATTTTTTATTTATACGGAAGTATCGCACGAACCAGGATGATATTCATTGTAAAAACAGAAAAAGTGATAATTTTTACAGTACGTAGCAGAACTTATAAAGCCAGATTTCTTAGAGCTGCAAGGTTTTTTGAGAATATCGAAGGTAAAGCATACTTCGTTAATATTCATAAAAATGTCCTTTATCATCACGGAGTTTTCTGGCAAACCAAGCATAGCGTATATTTTAGAAAATATTAGAGCGGACTGTTGATGAATAATCGAATGAATTTTAATACAATCTTCACGGGAATTAATTTCCCATTTTTGTTCAATCAAGTCAACAAAATTCTGAAGAAGCTTAATTAAATTTTGAACCAGCCTGTAAAAATACCATTTCGGAAGTATGATTTTGATACTGTATGTTGGTCACACCCTGATCACCCCGAAATATATCGTCGTAAATTTATAAACATAAATAAAGAAATCATTGTACAGAGGAACTTCGATGACTCGAACTTCTATAAGTCAAAAAGCTCTATAAGACTATGAATTTTCGAATTTTCTAATTCTTCACCTCTATAACTAGAAAACCCCGATAGATCGAAACTACGATAATTCGAAACAGATTTCGTTTCCCTTAAGATTCGAGTTATCGAAGTTCCACTATAATTACCTACTTGGTCCGTACTAATGACAAAATTCTTATCAAATTGTGATATCAAAGTACGAGTTTGGATGTGAACAATGTCTGAAGAAGCTAATCCTTCTTCGAGTGTAACAGAATCTTCTTCTTACATTATTTTGTTATTTTCTTTTGGTGAATTCGATGCCTACATTTGAATCATGCAATCTACGATTTGGAAGCTTCAAAATCAAGATTTTCGAATTGATTTGTATCAAATAAAGCCCATTGCCGTAAATTCCGGTTGTCTAAAATATACTTCTTACTGTATTCAATAGCCAACTCGATAATCTGAAATTTCCAGCTGCCCTTTCTTTCATGTTTCGTCAAATCGTCAATTCGTCAAAATCTTTTGTGTATAAATATCCGGTCCCCCCAGATAGATTTGCTTTGTATTATCATTATTATAAAACGGTCGACTCGAAGACCTACGTTTATGATCATATTTGGAAATATTAAAAAATCATTTTTAATGAAAAAGTACGATTTTTTAGGCGAGAGCAAGTTTTCTTATTAAAACTGATGATTACATATTTGTTAATTAGCGTAGATTTGATACATTTTTACATTTAAATTTTGTAGGTAATAGAATTAAGAAGAAAAAAGAAAAAAAAATTGGGGGCAGTGTGGTGCGAACCAGCGATCTCTAAACTAGAACAATGCTCGCTGAGTGTCGCCGCTCGCTATTACATGTGAACCGTGCAGTCGATATAACCCATTCGGAGTTTTTCAAAATCAAATTTCTTATAACTACTGAAAAACACATCTTATTACTTTGGCAACTTATTTTACAAGAAATGACATTCTCACACACTGAGTTTGAAGATTTTTGAAAATTAGAATATCTAACAGTCCCCTTGTAAATGTATCGCACATGTCAATTCCTGTGGTCGTTAAGCTCTGATGTATGACGAGAAGGATTACGCGTGTCAGTGAACAGTTTTATACCAAGGGATTTTCATTTTTTAATGGCTTATAACACCTCACCATTACATACAGTAAATACTGTGAAGTGGGAAATTGCACCCGTCAGGTTCTTAGCGAGAACCACGCCGAAACGCGAGATTGGAGCAAGATCACGATTAAAGTCCAGACAGGATCTACCGATCGTGAAGGACTCTTCAACACGACACGATATTTTATTACTTTCCTTTTTTCTGGTGTGTACTCTTGTGGAGTTCGAACAGAGTGCTCACTCGCCGTGCCCTAGGAGACGCATCAGCTTGGAGCGAGAGAGACGGAAGAGCCAGCTGAAGTCTCTTGGGGAGGGACCTGCGACGCGCGAGGGACGAAACTCACGCTATACCACGAGAGACCCGCTGCTGGCTCAGAAGGCGGTTTAAAGTATTTTCGAATTGATTCTTGTCTTTCCGTCCGTGAGGAACTTTTGTATTTCGATTTTGTGACAGGCAGAACGCGTAGAGATCCTTGACGGTCGGCTGGAATTGTGCGTTGAACGCGGATAGTCGTGGAACGTTCTTGTAATCTAGAAGGTAGGCAAAGTGCCATAGGGTACATTTCCTTTGTTTGTTGTTTCTATAAAACACAGTTTTTCTTGTAAATTTCTTTCCATTCGGGATTGTAAGAGATGGTCGCGCTATGCGCCGCCGATTTTGTAATAAATCAAAACCTATTCTCATCGTATCCATTATTTCTTTTGTGCGTCGCGTGATCGTTTAACCTATCCCACCTATTGTTTCGGATCCTGCCGCCTTCGCATTACTGAGTTAGCCAAGGGAGGCTAGTAGGAAAAATGTCTTTACGTGATACGTGGTTCCCGCTTTGAACCTGGCGCCCAACAGTAACAATTACTATTTCCTTGCTTTCGGATTCGTTAGCCCCTGGGTTGTCTAAGACACGTAAGAAACGCGAAGTTGTGCGCCGATCAGTCCCGTACTTCCTGGTGAGGCTAGATCGCAAATAAAACATCGTCACAATACATATTACTATAGCAATAAAAATAAACATTTATACTTATGGGCTGTAACCTAATTTCTAACTTATGACCCGACTCGGATAGCAAAACATGCGAGAACGACTATCTTCGAGAACCAACCTACGTTACCTTCGGCCGTCCACCCGTCGTTCGTGCATCTGCAAGCCAGGCGGGCGCCAGCCAATTCTTTTTTCACCGGGAACTGACGAGCCGGTATAAACTGGGAGTTGGGGCGGAACAGGCCCAACTCCATCAAGAACGAGAGCTCTGACGGAACCTATCAGACGAGGCGGTAGCTTAACGGATCCTGTCGATTTTTGGGGACGCGTAAAATCGAGAAACGCAACCGTAGGTGCTGATCTTTGGGGTCGCGTAAAATCAGCAAATGCAACTGGATACACGAACGGGAGCGGACAGTTACGGAAATGCACAGCGGCTCAGGCTGCTAGGTTTGAGCTAGAGAGGGTCGGAGTAAGAGTCCGGCAAATAGTGAGAGAGACAGAGAGCGACGAACCGAGAACGTACCAGAACGAATCTTAATTGTCTATCGAGATCCCTTCACCAATTAATAAATTGGGAATCCTCACCGGAGCTGGTGCAGCTAATCCAACGTATCAGAACGAATCTTAACTATCTATCGAGATCCCTTCACCAATTAATAAATTGGGAGACTCACCGGAGCTGGGGCAGCTAATCCGTGGAGGCCGAGAACTGCATCCAAAGGACACTCTGGGGAGCACTGCACTAAGGCACAGCACTACACCTCCGTAACACTCACAGGAATTCATAGAATTGCCTGGATATCGCGGAACCAGAAATCGAGAACGTTATCTGTATCGGTAACCGGAGCCGCCTTGGGACCGTGATTCGAAAATTCACGTCACAGGGCATAAGCTAAATACGTATTATGTTATTAATTATTTTCAATCTATTCCACATTCTTTTCCGGTCTATCTTTTCATCCTTGATCGTCAGTGTCATTATACGCATACGACAGATATTTACTGAACACGTGCAATCATTCCATGCAACATGTGACTGCTCAGCCATTTCACGCAAAATCATCGTGTTTGATTAGCATACTCGTGAAAGACCGTTTCGGCCAACGAAGATAATTACTGGCGCAATTAACTCCGAAAATTGTATGCGAATGACTTGACGTACCACGTACATATCCGTGCATACGTGGATACTGTACGTCGTACGTAACATACATTTCTATTTTCAGGCTCTCAACGCCACAAATGCAATTAGTCCGTCAACGTCGTTACATTACGTAACTGGACTGGAAAATGGAAAATCGAATAAAAGCCGTTAAGCGTTTATGGAAACTAATTTGACAGTCGTGTATACAAAATGCATTACGAAATACTTAAGGGAATATATATATATATATATATACATATATGCAATCTGAATAGTACACTTTGCGTTTAATTCTTATGGTCAGTTCGCAAGGCGATTACGTAAGTACATATTATCAACATGCAAAGCTGACTTGTGCTTTTTCATACTTTTATGAGAAACAAGCAAAGAAAGGGAGAGTGGTTCTGTTTTATGATATGAATATCAATGACTCTTCGAGTTCCAAGGCAAACGGCCGTTCCCCGCGGTCCCTACGGACAAAATAACATTTAGATGGTAAGATTGGACAGGAAAATTTTCCAAGCTGAGCAAGAGACCAAAAATTGTATAGATATGAAAATCTTATATACCACTACCGGAAAGTACGAATATTTATCCGTGGGAGACGTTACGCGTAAAATTTACTATTTTAAATTTGTTTTGTACTATTTGGAATTAATTTAATACATTAAATATATTAAAAGCTAAAGTATATTAGGCTTCTAATATTGTTCCTGATATGAAGTATAGCCGCTCTCTTGGAACATCGGTAAAATAAAATCGAGCTTGTGCTCCGAGAATAAAAAGTAACAAAGTAACTATTCATCGGTGTTGCTACGTAGATTTGCGTAATATCATAATTTGTCGGCGTCACTGTAGTCATAGTCGACTCGTCACGGTGTCGCCTGCGGGAATCGTCGTGAAGTTACGTGCCATTTCCTTGACGGTCATCTGGCCCGGAAGTCATGGTAACAAGAAAGAACCGGGTCACGTTTGATAAAATTCAAAACCGGTTTTATTTCTCTTAGCGTTTGCTGAAAGTCTGGCTTTCAATTTTTCTTTCTTCTTTTTCATTTTCGTCACTCTATTCACCCCACTCTCGTTGCAGTAGTCACAAGTAGGAAACTTGAAAAAAGGAGGCAAAGGCGATTATTTCCGTGATAAATTAAAATCTCAAATTAATTCATTTCCCTCGGCTTGGCAACTTTTGAAACGCAGCCGTGGGACCCTTTGATACAACCGAGAGGGTGTACTTGGTTCCACTTGTTTGTTCGGCCTAGCCTGCGGCTATTATAATTATTATTCCAGCTTCTTACGATTTTTTATTCCTCTTATTACGGAGCTACCCACACTCGATATACTCGGTGAACCGTGACTTTTTTAAAAATTATTTTTCCTTTTTTCGCCCTCTTTTCATAACCTGTCAGGCTTTACGCCGAAGGGCGTTTTTAGGGTAAGCTAGAGATTCGTTAGGTTGAGGAACTTGATGATTTGACCTCGCCACAGAATTGCCAGTACTCACCTTATCTTGGATCAGTAGTCATTAAAAATATCCATAATTTTCTTATAAAGCGTAAGTTTACCTGAAATCAAGAGAAAATCAAGGTGACACAATAATTATCCACAACACGTCCCACGAGTAGTCTGCGTCCGGACAGAAAGTTGGGGCACTAAACTTGAAAATAGGGTAGTTAATTAACCAACCGGTAACGAAGTATTTCAGGATTACCAATAGAATGGCCGTTAAAGATTGAGAGCGTTAAAGTACGAAGATCGTGACAGAAGGTGCTGGTGATAGCTGGCAGGCTAAAAAAGTTAGCCATGGTAGGGCCGTAAAATAAAAGCTTTGCCATGTGGACCCTGGATAAAACAAGTGGAGAACATCGAATATCCTCCGGCAGTTACTCGAGAGGATCCTCGAAGGAGGTTACGTTTCTACGCTTCCTCCTATCATCTTTGCTTTATTCTTTCCTTCCTCATACCATCCGCTTCTTTCCGGCCCGCAGTTCATTCGTTCGTTCCTACCTTCGTTAAAGGTTCTGGGGTTGAAGTGCTGGGGAGTTAGCTAATTGGTTTAACGCCTGCGGCGGCCACTTCGTTTAACCATGAGGTATCTTCTCTTCGAGTGAACCATATCCGAGTATCTCGATTACCAGGATAGACGTAACTTCACCCATTTATAGGTTAGGTTTCAGTATTTTGAGATTATGGAAAATGTCACTCAGCAAAATTGAGAAGTCATTTTGAAGTTCATCGGATGAGAGTTTACCTGGGGGTTTGGATGACCAATATCTCATCAGTGTTATTATCTTGATCTCTGTCCCAGGACGGTTGACTGACGAAGTGATGTCGTTATACCTTGGAAAATTTCGCGACGCAATCTTGATTGATCGTCCAGTTGAAGAAGTTATTATCGAAGAAGGTCAAAACAGTGGAAACGCTCAAGAATGAAAATCTAGAAATTGGATCTTCGAGCCGATTCAAGTAACGACAGAGAAACTCCTACCGTGACATTAAGTAATATACTGTAATAAAGCGTATAGATATTTGTGTTTGATTGGAAATTTTTCGTTTAGTCTAATCAATTGAATTGAAATGAGTTTAATTACCTTAACAACAGGGGCAAAGCATCAAAGGAAATGTAACTAGTTTAATTGGAAGCTGACACACATGAAATACTAATTTCTCAATTTTGCAAATAAAATTTAAAAAAAATATTTTTCAGTTGACTCCCCCGATACGGAAATCATAAATAGTGAAGTGGTCAATGCTCAATTATTTATTGCCAATTGTTACACAAAGGCATTGTTATATAACTTTTGAACATTTTTAATAATACACCCTGTGGCCACATAGCAGCGGAAAGCGCTTTTTCGCAAGTTCGCCTAAAGGGATATTGATACGCTTATCGTAGAAAATTATTGCATATTAATTGCCAAACCGGGGGTGTTTGCAAATTCGATATGAATATCCATCTCTTCTGCAATCTCAGTCCAGTTTCCCTGTTACGTAATAACGTGCAAGCTTTCCCCATGGTAAATTTTACGCGATAACGTACCGTAATTAATGTAATAAATGTCCTTATGATCTCGACAGCCATGCGAAAATAATTATTGTTACAAATGAACACAATACACGTTTCCTCTCAATACGAAAAATTGTTGCCTATGTATATAAAATTAGTTAATTAATGATATTTATCATATTTATCATAATATTAAAAATTGTTCAAATTACTACAATTACTACAGTGTGTATAGAAACGTAATGAATTACTTTTGATTGATATTAACTCCAGACCTGTATACTGGGGTACCAAAGCATCCCTGATTTTTCCATCGTACCCTTCCGGTTCCCATTAGAGTCAAAAAGTTTTAGGGTCCATTAATTTCTTTGTTAGATAATAACGGAGAGATTGACTTGAAATTATCTTTTAATTATTTGCAATTAATTTAATGAAAAAATACATTGAAAGTTATAAAAGTCACTGCAAAATCGCAAACCAAGTTTTTCGAAAGGACACTGGGATATCGACGTACCCCACAGTGCAGCTTTAGAGTTAAATCTAGAAATAAGACGGTATACGTTGCTGATAATAGTTTCAATGAAAAAATAAATAGAATGGAAAATATATTTGTCGTCCTTTATTAAATTTCTTAGATGACAGAAATTTCTTATAAATTGTCTATTACCGTGAAAATATGTTACACTGTTGTACGTGCAAATCAACGCGAATCTATCATGACCTCTATCAAGTCATAATAAAATTATTTGTATCCCCAAATATATCTATGGTCGATAAACTGTGTTACCAGCATTGGCTTAAAGATTTCTACCCTTACAAAGGATAAATCACTGCTGAGAATATTTCATGTACGATATGCTATTGACTGCCGGCATGTTAGAAATTCATATTGCCTGATATTCTCAATAAAATATCGTAATTGTAATTTCTTAATCTTCTTCCCAAAATAATACTTACATGTAAAACAAACTATGCCAAGTACAGGAGTGCTGTGAATTTCTCTAACAAAAACTATTGAAGTCATATTAATGCCAAGTACATAAATCATTACTCATTATATATCTGCCTATTATATGATCTAGCACTAGCTCATCCATTTGTGTTTTCAAAATTTCCTATAACGTCTTCACTACTCCTTTATAATATTGCTGCTTCTCGTGTTTAATTATGATTTAATGATCATTTAATAATTAATAAAACTTCAGGTGGCTCCTTATCGACTACTACTTGGCGGGTTCGCGCATTACTTGATATAAATTTGTGTTCATTATGTCAGTCTTCAAACTCAAAACCAACCTCAACTTTCTATATGGAACATATTAACAATAACTCGTCAAAAATAATCACGGTAAAAGCTTAATAACAAACACATAAACTTAAAATACTATTAATACGTTCAAAGTACTTTGGAATTCCTGGTACGGACCCGCCAAGTAATACCCGATAAGGAATCACCGAAAGTTTTATTAATTATTAAATGACCATTAAATCATAATTACGTATGAGAAGCAGTAGTAATATAAAAGAGTAGCGAGGACGTCATAGAAAATTTTGAAAATACAATTAAAATAATGGGCTAGTGCTAGATCATACAATAATCAGATATACAATACCCTTATGTACTTGGCATTGATAATGTGAATTCAATACTTTTTATTAGGGAATTCACAGCACTCCTGTACTTGGCATAGTTTCTTACACTTAACTGTTTTTTGGGAGGTTTTATTTCAATAGTGTAGTACTTCCGGCTGACCATAAGATGATAATCACTGGTAACCATATTAGAGAGAAGATAAAACTTCATATGTTGATAGTGGCCCGAACGATTATCCATTTTTAATCCTTTTTTCCATATTTATTTTTCGTTTTGTCCTATACTCGTATTCTTAATTTGCTAGTTTTATTTTGTTTTCTTTATGTATTTCTTAGTTTATTCTTTACTTTCCTTATTTCTTTCTTTCTGCCTTCTTCTCTCTGTTCTGTTCTCATCCATTTTACATTGTGCTTGTCTGACTTCTCTTACTTCTCTCATTGGGTTCAGCATATTTCTTCGAGTAGCCATAGGAGGGTAGTTCATTCTCTTACAGCAACACACGTAGACTATGGGAACGGGAGTTGCCCTTCAGCCTCATCTGCTGAGCTTGCTCAGTAAGTTGGGCCCAGGTTGCTATCGGAATATGGTCTCTTCTGACTTCCCGACGGGGGCCTTGAATACTCTTAGGATACGCTACGACCATAGTCTTGCGTGCAGTCAATTTAGCCAAGTGTCTATCCTTCGTGATTTTAGTATATTTTGTTGGCTTTCCTAAAAACGCTGCAAGACGTCGCTGACCTTTGAGCACTTGTGTAGGTGGAAACGATCCTGTATGCCGGTGGGGAGGTCGGAGTTGTAGTCTGGTGACTCCGGGCAAAGTAGCTGCCTTTGTTCGTGTTTCTGGGTTAACTTCACTTGAAGTAGTATCGGTTCTTTTAAGCAGCTTTTTGACTAAAGTCTCTGTCGTAGATGAGAGACTTTCGCGTTTAACTTTTCTTTTGCGTCTTTATTGTTGCTCGGCCCAGCTTCCTTTCGTTCCTGAGGCCTTTTCCCCGAATCTTGGACGCGGGAGTCTCGGGACTCGGGTTTTATTCTCAAACCCCAAAAACCTCACAGAAATAAGCGGGGAGGGGCCCATTTCACAAAATTCTTTCCTATCTTCTTCATTCTTTTTCCAACTTTGAAGCGCCTTTCCTCTATTATCTTCAACGTTTTCCTTCATCCCGCGAATCATCCAAATAATTATCAAAAGTATAACTTTGAACGGCAACTGGAACTACGACTTTCACTTATACGTTCTACTCGCATGGCATATCAGAGCTTCCTACTTTTTCTTAAGATAAATACTACTCATTTTGAATTTATTGTCAAATAATTGCCGTGATATTCTCATCGTCAGGTTTTCAATATCTTTAGTTCTATATCAGTTATTGGTACAATAAATTTGGCTACTGACTGCTCAATTGAGATATGCAACAATATAACAGAGTAGTATATTAGTGATACATCGGCATTTCAGGAGAATAGCCATTCAGGGAATTTCATTTCAATAGTGTCGTACATTTGGGTGCGATTCTGGGTAACATTCTGACCATTAGATAAAATCACTGGTAGCCACCCGAGTAAGATTTACCTTTATGTATATAGTACATTCTGCATATCAGAATCACGCGGCCCAGATTATATGGGCATGTTTAGTCTACATCATTTCATTACTTTTTGTTAGAGGAATTCACAGAACTCCTGTACTTGGCATAATTTTTTACAACTGTGTTTTGGAAGGATATCACAAATTTTTGTTGCTCAACAGGATATATTAAAGAAGATCTAAGCATTCAAATCTATATTGTTACAGATATAAAATGTAAATACATTGTGACGTCACTTGAAGAATATATCACGTTGTCGCAAATGTTTAATGGCATATAAATTTAATTTTTTAGATATACATAATAATATATATACATTTTTTAATAAAATCTAATTTTCAATCCATATAAGCGTCATTAATGGTCTCGAGTTTGTTGACGCCATGTGGTAAAGGTAAGAGAGGAGAGTGTACAGGATTATTTACGTACCTCAAGCCGTGCGAGCAGCTCAGAGAGGGATCCTATGGTGTGAGCGAGATGCCAAAGCGTCGCTGATTGCGTCCTTTACGCAGAGCATTAGTGCGAACGAATCGGCACTTTCCTCTCTTACCCCACCGCACGGTGTTCACAAACAGGACGCCATTAATGACGCTCAGTTACATGACTCGTTTCGTCGCCTTGGCTGTACCGTCGAATGCCTGTCGTTGCCCAAGAATCAACCGTGTATCTACATCAGTGCCATTCGTTATGTGGAAAAGTAAATGGACGTGCGAAGACAACGAAGACGACGGAACTGAAATAAAATCATCTCGCTCACCATGTTAATACACCCTGATTTCGTACACTAATCGTATTGATCCTGTTAGCAATCGATTCAGAACCCTCAATTCCTACAGTGAATATATCAATAATTTTTTCTCATATATATGGCGGTTCATAAGATATTTTATTCCAAACATAGGTATAAGATTTTACTCGGGTAAAGAGTCTCGACAGTTCGTCACCTGTACAGCCGATTGCGTGTACTTGAGGCGAGACTCGGCTCATGGATATGGTAATCTCGAATAATGGTAATCTGATTTTTCATTAAAAGAATGGATAATAATGACGAACAGATATATGTATATTTACATTTATCCTAATAAATATTTACAGTAAATGCGTAAACTAGAGTACAGTGTAATTAAAAAGTGCAAGACTTTTTCTTACGAATGTATTAAAAATATGAAAAAAATAGTTGAAATATAAATAAACAGATTGTATATATAGTCCAATTTATTCCCCCATGTCCAAAATCTGAATATTATTATCACTGATATTTTTCAAATCTTCATTTCTTAACTCAATTGTTTCTTCCCGTTCGACAATCAACGGTTCACTTATCTTATCACTCATAGATCCTTCTATGATCAACATATCATCGCCATGATACTCCTCCTCACTAATCGTTATGTATTTTTCCTTTTCAAGCATGTATTCCGCATGCTTTCTCTCAAAATGCTTGGTAAGATTACCTTTTTGCGTGAACCTCAAGTCGCACTTGGGACAGATAAAAGGTCGCTGTCCAGTATGGACCATAACGTGTTGCTTCAAATTGTAAACTGAATAAAAAGCTTTAGGACAAATAGCACATTTATGTGGTCTCTCGAAAGTGTGAAAGCGCCTTATATGTTGCGTCAGTTCAGAAATTTTTCGAAAACTCTCATTACAATGGTCACACTTTCTTGGTTTTCCACCCCCATGGCCACCCCTATGCAACTCCATTTCGTTCAAGTCAGAAAAACTCCTACCGCAAATTTCGCAAGTGTGAGGTTTTGCACCCTCCTTATGTATCTTCACGTGTTTAGTTTTATTGGCTTTTTGCGTAAATCGCTTTCCGCATATTTCGCAAGTATATGGCTTGTCACCTGTATGAATTCGTTCATGCTGTTGCAGAGCGACCAATTGTGCAAAGGACTTTGAGCACAATTGACAATTGTATGGTTTTTCACCAGTGTGTGTTCTCATGTGCTTTTGAATATCGCTTGGTCGCAAAAATGGCTTGCTACATATTTCACAACGATAACGAGGATTTTCATGAAAATTACGATGGAAGTTTAACTGTCCCAACTGAGAAAATCTCCTATTACATTTTTCACATGCGTAAGGCCGCTCGCCGGTGTGTACTGACAAGTGTCTC
This sequence comes from Cephus cinctus, assembly GCF_000341935.2. Lineage (NCBI taxonomy): Eukaryota > Metazoa > Arthropoda > Insecta > Hymenoptera > Cephidae > Cephus > Cephus cinctus. Next base: position 2,333,084 of record NW_014332838.1, read on the forward strand.
TTTAATAAAGAAGCATTTCTGAACATGCTATTACAGTGGGGACACGGATGGTCCATTTTATACCTGTGACTTTTACGTTTTCGTTTTTGACTTTGCGATTTTTCATTTACATCGTTTGATTTAACAGTCGTGTTGCCGTTTGATTCCGCGCCATCGCTGTTTGTGCGAATTATTGGTATCTCAGTATTGACACTAGAGACATCGCTTTTCATATTCCTAATGTTTAAGGCATCAACATCATCTGAACCATTTACTTCTACTTCAGTGTCCAAATCTGATTCGTATTCCTTTTTAAAACTATTTGATTCCTCTAAGGATATCCTATACTTGCTACTTGACGTATCTTCATTGCAAATACACTTAAGTCGTGTTTCAGAAATTTCTTTATCTGGCAGCGATTCTTCCGTTGCATGGTCGGCATTGCAGTTTACTAATGTATCCTTAAAGTTATTATCTAAATGCTCCACTCCGATTGGTTGATCAAGAGTTTGATCGTTCCTTAATATTTCCGTATCGCGACAACAGTCAATATAATGCATTGTCACCATATGAAGATCGGCAAAGCATTTATGGCAACGTAAACATTTGTACTTATATCTACGCTCCATATATTCACCGCAAAGTATTTGCTCTTCTATTTCTTCCACTTGGTAGCAACTTTCCATTGTCGAATCATCCAAATATGTATTTGGAGCAGTTTCCTCCACGCTCGAATTTTCCACATTGTTTAAATTTTCACAATCTTCACTTTGTTTCTCCACTGTAGGGTCTACAGGAATTATTTCCTGCAGTTGCGCCGCTTGTATGATTTTTTCAATTTTATCTAGTGTCTTTGCTTTTGTATATTTTTCATTGGTTAGTTTTAAACTGTTTTCAATATCTACAGTATCTTGTTTTAGTACTCCACTAGCACATGGCTGATTCGTATCGACACAAACTATATGATGTTGTGGTATATTTTGTTCCAAATCATATTCAGATTCCTCTGTTGTACCTTGACTATGTGATGCTTGTCTGCTTTTTCTATTTACTCGACCATTTTTACATTTCATATTTATCTCGTTATCATCTTTTATACTCTTCACTGTGTTATCATGACTGATCGCCACTATTTTTATAGCGCTATTTTCTGATTCAGATGACTCCTGATGGACTGCATTTTTTGACAATTTATCAGCACGTAAGTTTTCTCGTTCATCTGTCGTTTCCACGTACGTTCCGTCTCCAATGATAAAATCTATAGCATCAATTAATATATTTCTAGGCTCCTCTAGGTTCTTACTCAATTTTAATTCAGCCATGTGTTTTTTATTCTTACGATGTTCTCTTGAGGTACGTCCCTTGTAATCTTTTATCCGATTATTCTTCATATTTTGTTTGTGAATCTGTTGTTCGAGACGTTTGCAGTTAGCGCATTCTTGAATGAGTGAAAGGTATGCTCTGTAGCATGTTTCGCGAAATGTATAAAAGCAATTTATACGATCTTCGCAGTTTTTACATATTTGTTGTGGAAAGGAGTCGTCTTCTTGAACCTAAAATCAAAAAATTAAATTTACATGAAATCAGTGATTTATGCACCATCTACAGTATTAACGGATAACCTATATCTGCTCAAGTTCCATCGGTAAAGAAGAGAACAAAACAGTTTATTTACGCCGAGAATAAGAATTGGATGTTCCTAGTAATGTCTAGCTAATTTCATGTTATATATTAAGTCCCTAAAACAATTATTCGAGAAAAATCATATTGAATGTGTCCGGCTACAAGAAGGAATAAATTCACATACCGTAAGTGATACACAGACCATTATTTTGGCCGAGAGAGGAATACCGTTTATACATGTTTCTAATTGTGAAAATATGGGCGCTGAGTTAGTCTCGTTGATGTCCGTAAGGCAAAGGCGACACTTGTAAATAGAATCCACACTCTTATTCATGACTAAGTATTTCAAACGTCACATAACATAACCTTAAAATGTCACGAGCAAACGACTCTAGAAGGAAACAGTAGTATCGCAAAAACCAGAGATGAGTAGGAAGATGCAAAACGCCCGGGTTTTGGCCAGAAAGGAGTAAGAAGTGCACAACGTCCGAGTTCTGGCCGTGTCACGAGAAGGGCGCTAAATCGTAGCGGCTAGGTCAGAAGTTCAATTTTGTAATCATCGCCTCTGTCGAGCTTACAGATTCCGCTATAGCCGCGCGGCTCATGAACATCGTTCCGGCCGATATTGCAGTCAGCGCGATCATGAATGTAATGCTCGGTGATGGAGAAAAGTTGTCGCCCATTGCACATCCTTCTTAACAAGCAGGCGGTGAAATAAGGTTTTCCGTCCGATCGAACTCTGAACATTTTGTATGGACGTACTACGCAAACAAATGTGTATCAAATAAAATTCAAAGTTATAAAAAATACAAAGGAATATTGTTTTTTACTCTTTATTTCTTATTATGCAGAAAATGAACACTAAAAAAAATGAATGGCGAAACTCGTTGGAAAATAACACGCTGAAACGACCGAAGAAGGTTCAAAGAGGAATATTGAGTTTTTTTGGCGATCATTTTAGTGTTTTTTTCAACACCAGTATACATTATAGATAAATGTCTATTATAAATTTAATTTCACATTAAACGAGAGTCGTGGCAGATTTGGTAGTCCGCTGAATTATAACGCTGGGGGTCTGGGTCGGTCCCCCGGTAAAAAACTTTTTTAAAATTTTGTTCCCTTCATTTCGTCAGGAAAATGTTTCAAAGCTCCTCTCTTTTAGCCTTTCTCGGTTGCCCAAACATTATTTTTAATTTGTATAAAATATTTTTAAAAAAAGTTGTGCCCGGCCTCAAAGCCTCTCCCGTCCGAACACCGAGCAGGCACGCTACAAACTCAACCATGAAGCTCATACGTTTTTCTTGATTTATTCTACTTCTGTTGATTGATAACTATTTTGTTGATTGTTTCGCCGAGTTTAATAATCGAGTACATGTATGGTTATCAAATGCGCAACTCAAATAACTGTTGATCAATCGAACCGTTGCTTGAAAAAGCCTTTGACTGCGCACGGGAACACCTTCGATAATTCAAAATGATTAGCAACAGTGTAATTAAAAGAGCGCCCGATTGTAGACACTTGCGACTTGGATAATGAACGGTTGAATAATTTCAATACTCTGATATTTGCAACAAATGTTGCATATTGAAACTCAACTCATCGAGCCACTAACTGCAAACGGATGCAACTTTTAAGATATAAATAAATGTATCGGTGTACAGTTCAAAGAGCATCCGATTACAGATAGGTCAGAGTTCAATACCACTCGTTACGAAACTTATAAACCCTGCAGCTTTTTCAATTTCTGATTCCGTTTCTCTTGCACGCCAGCTGTGCGAACTGATCGCGACGCGCGATTATTATATTTATAGTCTGAGCAAATATTTTGACACTGACTAAAGACTCTAAATGATGATTAGTGCAAGGATGCCTTTCATCTTACCACTCAGAATATTTTTTAGCTGTAGCGCGCACTATATCATCTGTGAGTTTTCGTAGGAGACTTTCAGCCTGCCAGTGATTCTCCCGATATTCGAATCACATTTGATTGCACAGTACGTCCATACAAATGTTCAAAGCTCGATCGGACGGAAAACCCTGCTGTACCGCCTGCTTGTCCTTTTCCCTTTTCCCCACCGTCGAGCAACCCCATTGTGTTCGCGCTGACTGCAATATCGGCCGGAACGATGATCTTCACCCGCGCGGCTACAGCGGAAACTGTAACCTCGACAGAGGCGATGATCGCAAAATCATACTTCTGAACTAAGCGCTACTATTTAGCGCCCTTCCCGCCCTTCTCATCACTGCAAACGCGTCAGCCACAAAACAACGCAGCCATGTTGGTTGAAACCTACTAGACCCGGGAGTTGCAGGAATCTGCATTGTAAGCACATTTTTTAAATCGAAAAATCAAATTCAAGACATTTTTAATATTTTCATATGACTGATTCTCATAAAATAATTATTTGATATAAAGAGACATGTAGAATTTTACAGCATTTTTATTAAATTTTTTTAAAAATAATGTGCGATGGCCGGGAATCGAACCCGGATCAACTGCTTGGAAGGCAACTATGCTGACCATTACACCACCATCGCACTTGATAAACTTTCGACTCTTTACGAGCTTCAGCACCCACATATATGTCAAATTTTCGTATTCAAATTAATTAAACAAATAGATCAATTGCCGTACTATTAAATTACTCAAGTTTTATACAATTTACGATATCCTAATTTTTGATTATTTTACATTAGGCTAACAAACACTTTAGTGAAGAAACAGAAACGCACTCCTTTACAATATTCATTTTTTTTTTCATGTATATATTCTTCCAATTTTATCAACTGTTTGTTTTGCTACATAGTAATTTAGCAAAAAATGATTGAATCCATGGTTATTGTGATTACTCTTGTTTCAATATTTAAGAATGTCGTGCCTACTGAATTGCTACAAATAAGGGTAAGTCAAACGATGCAACTTTCAAACTGAAAGCGAATATGGACAAATAGCACTAAACTGACGCTATCACATATATCGCAAACTGTCAAATGATACAAAAACAAGTGAAGCACAGCATAAAGGAAATCAATTCTTCTGAAATTTCAAGAGTTAATAAAGGCACATAACCAGGTCGGTACGTGAGGTATCAACCCTGAGGCCTCGAAAAACCGATATTTTGAAATCGAGCGAGTTTTCGGAGGCAATTACGAACCATCGAGAACCCCGTCTCTTTTGTGCTCGCGTTCATGGCGGCCAAGAGCCTCTATCAGTCAAATTACAACCTGACAGACTGACACGTAAATTGCCCCACGACCTATCTGTCCCTATACGCGTACATTTTCTACATATATTCACTATATACGTATACATATTATATACATATAAAAACCCTTTAACACAAGTAACACCCCAGGCCATGGGAAAGCAGATTCTATACTTTCATCCATTCTTTTACTTTTATACTGGCAAACTCAGGTAATTGCCGATCGTGTCGCATCTCAACCTTATACTTACTGAAACCGAAACTTTTGTACAAGTGAACGGGCCACCTAGAGTTAAATACGAAAATGTCATATAAAAACAGAAGGAAAGAGAAATCTCGAATTTCCATAGCAACAATTAACGAACTGACATACTTTAACTTATCAAAATCATTACAACTACAGATGGCACTATAATTATGAATGACTTTACGTAACTTTTCAAAATTATCACCTTTCATTTTATCATTCTATAGAATTCCGGTATTCAACACATAGACCGCCTGGATGTAGGGATGGTTTTCTGTAAGTACTATTTATCCGACTGTACAAATAAATTATTAATCCTATTTAAAAAACATGGCTCACACCTCAGCCACGAGAGGCATATAGAAACGATATACAAAATACGTTTCAAAAGTTTTGCATCTTCGATGAAAAAGCGACGATCGGATTCGCGCGGTCTGCGAGAATCCCGTGTTTGACAGTGATACTCGGGCATCCCCCGGGCTAACAGGTCAGCCCTATCAACCTCACGTCACGAGATCACGCTTTACGACAATCACGAAGAAGCTTCGATCACGACGCACACGGAATACCAGTGCTTGTCTGCAATGCTACACGCAATCCGAGCTGGCATCCCGTTCGTTAACCGGATTGTAGGTACACTACTGGAACTGGCCAAACGTCAGTTTTGTTTCGTTCTTCACGGTGCGCGTATGCGGATTCCTCTTTTGAGGAAAGTTCTCATAGCCAGAAATATCAGTTCATGTACCGTCTAGAGGCGACTCTGAAAAGTGACAAGTCCGGTGCTTACACTTTAAAATTCAACTAGATCTCCATATCATTTTTTGATCTGTTATCATTGACACGGATGTGGTCCATAAGTTTTGTGGTCATTGGTAACCCACAGACAATTATGTACGCAGTGGACATTTTATCACGGACCCATCCTATCACGAATATTACCTTCGAGTATGATAAAGACAGTAATTTAAATGATTGTACGAACATCCACGTAAGAAACCACGTACGATGTGTTATACTGTAATATAGGAACGTCTTACGTGATTGGAGTGACTATACTGCATTGATAACTTTTACAGGGATTTTCAATAGTAATTCTTTTTATGAAACTTGTCACTTATGGTATTAAACGTATATTGATAAATAGCGTTGTTATTTTTTTTCAATTAGTTCAATATTCCTCGTGCAATTTTTTTTGTTTCTCTGGTATAATGATCATCACTCATTGTCAGTGTGTTGAATGACTTGAGCAGGTGATGCTTAGCCCAACGATTCGCTGGATGATTACTGGTTTTATTCGTGGTTGTAATTACAATTCGGGTCTCCCGTTGAGTGACGGACGGCTCCTCGGAAGCTCGCCAAATCTTGTGGAGGCTTTGAAATATCGCTGCCACGGGGATTAGTCCCTTTCTAGCAACCGTGCTCGAAGGAATAGTGATAACCCTTTAAAGTTATCCACAGCTGATATATCGTTATATAATATCGTTTGTACGTTTTGAATAACGCGTGACTGGATGAACGTTATAAAGTATACATTGCATAGATGGATTAATATTTTTAAAGCATGAGTGTTGTCAAACTTATCGTGTCTGTAGTTATCGAGATGAAGAATGAAGGGAAGTCACCGGTAGCATTGAGCGTTCGTATGATCAAATGTTGCGAGAAGATATGTGAGGATGACATTGATTGCGAGGTGAGTTTGAAAAATGTAATAGTACGATGAGTAAAGATGAAAAATACGCGAAGACAAAATTGGGTAATTGTCAAATTCTTTTATACATACAATTAGACGTGTCGATGACGAGTTCATAGAAATCTCTAATATTTTCAGCATATGCAACTGATCGGTGGTGACATGGGTATTTTGACGCAACACGGTGTACGAAATCTCACCCTAATCTGGCCTACCCTAGTAAGTCTAACATATGATAGAATGATCTGAAATTATTAATATTCCTAAAAATACCCTAAATTCATGTGAATATCGAATTTATTGAAAAAAAAAAAATTTCTGGATCCATCGGTAATTTTAAAAATTAAAATCACTCGGTATCGTCGTCAATTACATTCTTCCCGGGACATTTTGAAAGACAAGAAATTTTGTGGAACCAATAAGTAACGGGTATATCCATGGCAGGGTTAGCTGTCGCGTGGGAGTAATATAATAGTAGTCGTTATCGCGATCCTGCAGGGGCGGAGCCGACATGCACCAATCAGCATACTCGCCTGAGTATTTCTGCCGCCACCATGACCCAAACGTATTATCACTAAACGGCAGTGTTACCACCATAACCCCGAATACCATATCCCTGTATTTACGGGAGAATACATATGCACGTGAACGGCCGCCATCATGATTTATGACTGTTTCTAGACTTGCTCTGCAAAAGGACAGAACGAATGCGAAAATCGGCTCGTTGCGGAGGTTTCGGATAGTTGGGAGAAATACTGCAAATACAAAATTGAGCCGTAACGATCTAACCTAACATTTAGATACACGCACTGTGTGGGAGTATAATTGCTGCAATTATCCGTTGCACTTGGCTGCTCGTGAAATTATTGAAACTTATATCCCGCAAAGGGCAATATCAATTTTATTGCACTTTTCTAATTGGTTCCTCAAACTTGGACGTATGATTGAGTCAACATTTGAGAATTTAGAATTATATCCTATAGTACGTGCAATCACCTGTTTTTTTTAGAATAAATTGAAAATATCTATATAAGATGATAGATTCAGATTAACTATGAAAATAAGCTTAGAAGTTGTTCTATATTTTGGATTAATAATTTATCTCTTTCTATTGATAAGTATCTACATGATCGCGTCGGCGAGTGTAATATCAGGATTTCTTATACGTGGAAGAATAATCAAACCGGGGAAATTCGTCAGAATGTTCAATTCGACACAACCGTGTCTCGTCGATATGTTCCGGCGATACTAGAAGGTCAAAAAAATGATGGTCATTTTTTCTTTGAGAAAAATAATGCATTTATCAAAATTTCTTAAATACTCCATTCGTTTATACCAGGCTACTACGATCCTCTGGGGGTGGAGTCGTGCTCCACGGTTGATCTGGATTCATTGGATTCGTGTCGTTCTGTTAACTGCCATATCAAGTACAGTGGGAAACGAAACTTTTTCAATCGAAAATTGCTGAGATGTCAAGTAGTACCAATTTGCATTGCCGATTCGAGCAAAGAACTACCCGACGTGGTAAGTAACGTCTGTATCCTTATTTGTGTGCTAAAAATTGTTAGTGGTTAATATTTTTGAAAAAAAAAGAGAAAAAATCATTTAGCACGTACAGAATTGCCGTGTATATTTTGATGTAAAATAAGCTCAGCGATATGACTCTGCATATTACTTTTCCTCGTTCCTTTTTTTTTGTTCCTATTTTTATTTCTTGGCTAATCGAATGACACATTAATAAGGGGCAAATGCGGCGCTTTATTAAACGAAAGTCATTCAATGCATATAGTCAGTAAATCACGATGGTTACTGACGTTACCTTAGGTGTTAGGTTTAGTTCACAAATCTCGACCAATAACATGCGACTTGGCGTGTTTCTTGACTTCCTATTGCAGGCGAGTACGATTTATTATCAAATTTATGGTCTGTTATGTTACTTACATACGGCTACTTGTCTTAATTATGAATTTTCGCTTAGTTCATATTCCAAAGGTTGAGACGCTTATATTGTAAGCAGTTTTCTTGAGTAATAACTAATTCTCATGTTTATGTCTTTTTTAACGATATGGTCTTTACCACGTCTCAGTATATTAAATGAAAACGTGATAACTGATAACATATGATAACGATATTGTTCCTAAAGTATATAACATTGAAATGTCATATTTCTTTATTTAATACACGAATAGTTATAATTTTACGTTAACTTTTATTTTTTCTACGGAATTCAAATTTGCACAAAAATTGCAGACCTTCATTGACTGCGTTTGGTTCTATGTTTTTACGCATTTTCAGGGTTACGTACCGGCGAGTAATACCTGCCGAGACTTGGAAAACGCGATAAACGAGATGGAAGTACGAGCATTGAGTCGAGGAAATGCTGAGCCTGCTTGGAGATCAGAAATCGTACCACACATAGCGGTTAGTTAACGGACTAATAAGAATGTGCAAATTTGAGAAATTAAATAATTTTTATTTGCAGAATATGTATTGTCATCATGGTTATTCGGATAATACCACCGGTTTTTGCATATGCGATGAAGGTTGGACTTCTCATTCTTTGGGAAATATTGAACCCACCACAGAATATATTCATATGTGCAACGTACAGATGTTATATTTTCCTCGATTGCATAACCGAAGTCTGAAATTATCCCTCGTTATTGTATCCTTTTAAGTTGGATTATTTTAAAATTCTTGTCATCGTATATCGTTATTTAATGGCTTGTGCATTTATCGGGTTATGCCATATACGTTTCTACATTCTTGAATATTCGTCGTTCTATTTTTATGATATCCACGAGATAACGATAACTAATGACTTGCTGGTAATCATACAACGAAAGTCGGCAAAATTATTTTTATGATAAATTAAAAAAAAAAGTATTCTAGTCATGGTCAAGGTCCCACCGAGATTTGAACTCGGATCGCTGGATTCAAAGTCCAGAGTGCTAACCATTACACCATGGGACCGTTGTATCCATGTTTTCGAAAAGAACGTATTTCACTTACACGTGAAAAAACTGATTATTATAAAAATAATAATATTAACTTTTATGCGATTATTATTTATTTATACATTTTTCAAGTTCGATTATGACTAATGATATTGTCAATTTTAGCAAATATGTCTGAGGATGGTTATTAATTGCAGCTTGTTAGAGTTTCTAGTCACCACAGAATTTTACGGACTTTTGATTTTTATTTAAAGAAAGTATTAAAAGATATATATTAGGAAGAATTTAGTTTTCACTATTCGTTTATCCTTAATTAATAAAATTATCATAGATCGCAGTCCTTTTAGGTGTTTTGGCGGTGATGTGTACTTGCGCTATGGTTTACGTCATGAAGGAATTTATACCACCTGGTGAAAAAACGGAATGTGCTCAACAAACAGGACATTTATCCTGTTTTGATAGTTCGAGCAGAAGTTTCACATCTTATTGCTCCAATAAAACAAAGAATGGCAGTTCTCGAATATGTTGTCCGGGTAAGCGCGGAGAATACTAATGATTTGGAAAAACCATAAAAAACAGTACAAGACCTTTCAATAAAATTGGTATATCTATACTAATTTTCTTATTAAATATTAAAGTCATTAATTATACAAAAAAACGATTCTAAGTTATAATTTAATTTCATAATTTCTATAATTATAGTAAAATTAAATCCTATTACATCCATTTCTATGTAAAATTATGAAATCAGAAAAATAGCCTTTAATATAATATCAAAAAAAAAATAAAAAATATAGACAACACAATTGCCGAAACCCGGGATTGAACCGGGGACATTTAGATCTTCAGTCTAACGCTCTCCCAACTGAGCTATTTCGGCTTGTAAGAACTTGTGGTTTCTCTGAGGAATATAATTCGTTATACCCCACTCTAAATATTTAAGTTTGCACGAAACAACTTGATGTCGAGAATTCGCACGATCATCGATTAAATATCGTCTTGTTGCAAAATTATAAAAAAGTGTCAACGTCCGTTCGAAAAAATTGGCGGAATGGCTGGGCGACGCATTGAAAAAAAGGGCCAATTGTTCTGCCCCGTTTAAATCTACTTCCGGTTGGCCAATGGTTACCTGGAAGCTTTCGCATCCAACCGACTGAACTGCAATTAAAGTAATTGGAGCCATTGTGCTGTCCAGAGCGAAAGCTAGCGAACGGCCAGTGTCAGCCGCTTCGAAACAGAAATGTGTACCTATAATAGTCCTAACCATTCCGAATCGAATTTAACTGTAAGTGAGACACGTCGGGTCCACAATAGATTTCACCTTTAAATACTAATGCTGAAATACGGGCGAAGTCATAGCTTCCCGGACGTCATTGTCACCCCGAAACATTTTACATCATTTTCGATACAGATGACTATCCAGAGCGAATTGTGTTTTACCAAACGATTTCGTGAAGGATCAATATGTTAAAGATATTTTTTTCACTTTCTTCGACTAGACATACAACAGCACGTTACCAAAATGGCTATACACGTCTCCATAATTCGTCAAAATTCTTTAATAAACTGTCGTCAACGCAAACTGCGTACGATTAAAACATAAAATATATTATAAATACAATCGAGCACGATCTGTAATAAATTTAATTGACTTCACTGATTGAGGGGTTGCTTTAACGAAGAGCAATTACTTATGATAATATATGAGACTATGAACGATTAAAATGGCCATGCAGCTGTATAGTTATTACTGCAATTAACACGAGATCTAATTACTTTGCTGAATTTGGATCTTATTGATTACAGGTGAAACTGGATATTATTTTATTGTAAAATTATTGTACCATATGCACTATTTTGATTAATACTTTATTTTACGTTTATTGTTCATTCTTTATGAAAAAAAAAAGTATCCTTCGAGCCGGATTTGAACCAGCGACCTATGGATGTCTCGTTTCATACTACTTTCCAACTACAGTCCACCGCTCTACCAACTGAGCTATCGAAGGCTTATAAAAATTGATTGCAATATACACCCACAGACCCTAATTACTTATAACAACCCAATTGCAATGAAATTACACTTATTAACTACGTAAATTTATAATATTTACATAAGAAATAGTCAACATGTGCAATATAGTTTGTAAAAATGTACAAAACTTATTGATGCATCATAGATATCCTTTTAATCATTAAATCTACTATATACGCATAACGTGGCTAACAGTTTGACTGATTTAATATAACAGCACACAGTTCACAATAAATAAGTCATAAATAAAAAATAATTGCAATTTCAAAATTAATATATCTCCTTACTTTACAAATAAAGATCCATACTTATAGAAAAGCGTTAACAATCAACATTACTTGAAAGCTTTTAATTTCCGGTACGATCAATGATTGTATTCTATAAATACACAAAGTGAATATTATTGTTTTTTGATTGCTTGCAGCAAATACTTTTGTGATACATTGCACATTAATGATGGCCATTATAACCGACTGCCACCAATGACTCTTCTTATGTCTTACTAAAGCAAATTTGCTTAAACTGTATCAAACACATATATCCACATACGCAAAGCGTGTATTTGCTTCGCAATAAAAGACTAATGAAGCCATGTTATTATCGGTCATCAATTTGAAGTGCAATCGTAAAACCGGAAGTTGCCAACGATTATCATAGCCGCTTCTGATTATTATTAAAAGCTTATAAAGTCAGTAAGAGAAGCGTAGCGGCTCCTGCAGGTTCGCAGATATTTTTACTGCGTAATAATCAGATTTGAGATTACGATAATTAGCGCATAATATGTAAGATACACACAGTTTTATTACTTGCCCTCATATATTCATGCAGTGCCCGTTTATAGGTCCGCATAACACGGTTTACGATATACCCTATGCACGTACATATGTTAAACTGACAAGTGCACATGCAAGCACTGGGCACACGTATTAACATTATTATTTTCATAATTCTCCGCCAGTTTAAATAATCCAAAACTCTCTCTTGTCACTATTAAACTCTAATGAGGCTCATGGTAAAACATGCAGATTTTTACCACCGTGCACAGTGCAGATATTGGCGACCTTTTTCTTTAAAAATTTTTTTTTAATTCTCTTTTTGAGAGTTAAGCCGGCATTTTTATTTGTCGGTATCCGGCACCGAGGCAGGTGCTCTATTTACATGTCCCAGGACCACGCAGCATCACTATAACGAATCTGAATTGAAAAAATAATTCGCGTCTCATCGATCCAACAGAACTCTGATCTATGAGATCTACTCGATGCTTTTTATTACTGTTAATAAGTGCACCAAATTTTATTAGTATTATATACTATATATATGTATATAGTATATATTTTCAGACTATATATTAGATATATACGCACCCAATGCGATTATTAACTCAATCGCGCACACGAGCCCAGTCCGTAACTAGTTAGGGCAAACTTTAGTAAACAGTTTGAAACAGGGGCGTCAAGAGCCTTCCTATGTAGGCTAAGTTTAAGTTTGCTGGCTGACAGTTTGATCGGTCGTTAATTATATCCCACTCGAGTGCGTAAATTGAGGATCGCACGTAAGTAGAATGCAATCAAGCCTATGCATGTGTTTCAGAACGAATTGACCCATTTCGTTCACGAGGAATTTTATGTGATTTTCTGGAATACACGTATCAGGATATTAATCCGATATATAGATAACTCTAGAATTTTATGTTTTCAGTAAAACCTATATTTCGGTGCTATACGTAATATTTCATATATTTATCCACACGTCTGATGCATGCAACAATTTTAGTGCAGTAGGGGCAACAATGCAACTGCGCTTGGAAAACGACGCAATGCAGATAAGCGCCAAACGTACACAGGATGCGTTCACAACGGCGAACCATGTAGCTACGTCCATATCACACTTGGCGTATCTTATATGGAACGTTTATGTCGTCTGGAATGCATTCGTTGTGGGCGTGCAGCTAGTTATTAAAATTGCGATACAATCTTCCTGACCTAGCCGCTGCTGAGACTGGCCAATTTTTTTTTATACGAGACTTTGATACGCGAAGATTTTGAGGAATTAGCCGGAAACGGGTAAGTTTATTCTATAAACGGATATGAAGTATCTCAAGAAAATTTATTGCTTTCAGTTTAATGGATCATATATTTAATTTACATTCGAAATAACCTGCATGTAGGGATACCCTAATTAGTACTTTGCGCAACGTTTTGTATAATTATAAATAAATTAGTAAGTTGTTAAATTTCGTATAAAAAATAAAAAATACTTTTTTCCTTCATTTGCCTAGAATATATTTTCTATTATTTTTTGTTCTATTATTTCTTATTCGTTTCACGTCGTGTCTGCATTCGCGTAATATTCTGCAGTACACATTGCGCGAACGTGTCCTGCCGAATCTGCGAGATTGATCGAAACTGATCGTCGCTAAAACGAATATAGGTATTAATGCATCGAGATGCAAACTGCAATGCGTGTCGAGTGGGAACGGCGTATTGGGAAGCGCGTGGAGCCAAGGGGAGGTACCTTTGTAATTCCCGCCTTCATCCCCACTTCCGGGACGATTTGTGGTCTTGAACGAGGGTGGGGGATTTCCGGGGTCGCGCCTGTCGCTAGGCTGCACTGTGCGTCTTGTATACAGTGGCGTAAAGTATAAGGTCTTTATACGAAGGTTGGTTGGCTTTCATTCAATTCACATTATGGCATAAGGGTAATCATACAGTAGATGCAATATTTTCTTTTCTACTTATCCATCTTTTATTCATCTTCAAACAACATGATTTTGAAAAACTTGGAATCCCTGGAAAGCCCATTAACAATATAGTTTATTGATTCGTTGTTATAGAATAGAAAATTGTCCCGGTTATATATATGTATGTATTTTTTTATTATTTAGTGGAATATCTGGGGATCAAAAAGTATAATGAAAAGTCACTGTACGTCTACAACTACTTGTGGCATTATGCACTTGTCATATGCACACGTTTACGATCATATATGTATAATGTATATATGTATATCCTTATCAATTACACTTTTTCCACATTCGCTATAACATATAACCCAACTATTTTATTCACTGCAATATGCATCGCGAGCAGGTAATGTTAATTCACCCTGGTCCCTTAACTTCCCAGTGAACACGAATCGAAAAAAGAATGTCTCTCCATCTAAAAGGCCTATCAGCAATCCTGAAATGCAACTTCACTCGTTGGCAATCCATCAGCGTAATCGTCAGTTTTTTTCAACGACGGTTATCTGACATAGCAACAAGATATTCCATTTTTCCAACAACTAAATTATGAAAGCCTACTATGCATCTAGTTGCACGCGTGCTTCATACAGTTGGCTATGTACATGTAACATAAACCCACTATAATAATTAATTATACGTACATTACAGTATCCATCCTACACACATATTACAAATTACTATAAATTACGTAATTTGAAAAAAAAAATCAGTATGGTTGGATGTTCCAAGTTTTCTTAAAATATTAAGAAAAAATGTACTATCATAATTTTCTCTTTGAAACTGGACCGGTTCAATTATTTTGTTTTCATAATTTCGAAAATACATAAAAGTTTATTTACTTAAAAAATCTATCTTATCGTTCAAGATTATTAAAATGTTAGGGAACATGATTTCAGTTGAAATACGAATTATATAAAAAAAGACTTGAACCTGCTATTTATTGGTAATTAACAAATTGCAGCCGCTCGATCAGCTGTGTTGTTTTAAAAAAATCTCAACAAAAATTTCAGACGAAAATTCTATAGGTGTCATCGACAATATTAATAAGGCTGTAATTCGTTTCAACCGATATTAGTCTCCATACGTGTGTATTAATAACTGCGATATAATTATCGAATGGGTAACTAGCTAAGTAGACTGTTCACCTGGTACGTACGTAACTATAGGCATATAGAGGTGCTATAGACTCGGTTTAATCAGATATACCCACGTGTAGGTGGGGCTAAAAAGTTAGAGGTTGATGTATACCACGAATACGTAACTATGATACGCATGGATTTATGTCTCTGGCGTGATACGAATTTTACTGTTTTATTGTTTAGGGTCCTTTGATTTATACGTGGTGATTGTGAAAACGCAATGATTACAGAAAGCCGATGGTCATCCGATCTCTGTTCGTAAGACGAGCGAACAGGTAACTCGATATCATGGCAAAATCATATTTTAATACTCGTCGGCTTTAATACAGAAAAATTCTTCACGGGTTGCAGCTATGATTTTCCGAGTTATAAAGATTCGCAACTAAAATATACAACGTCGCTTGAAAATAAAGGGTCGTTGCTCCCCTTAACGTATACACTGAAAAATTTCCAAGTCAAATATATTACTCGTTCGTGAAAAGTCTTATCTATTAGACGGCTGCGTTTGGCATTTATTATTTTATGTTTCCATAGTTCAAAAGACTCGCTATACCCATTCGTAGCCTGGTATACGTCACTCCATAAAACATTTCATTAGGGTGTGCGGGAGAAAGGGAGAAATTAGTAGGACGTAAAAATAAGAGAAATAAAATGTCTGATAAATGGTATGCCACTACTCTGAATTTACATATTCTTACGATTATCCTACTTTTTTTCTAACATATATTAAACGCATAGGAACTAACTGAAAATTTGATAGGTTAACAATACCAATGTTTCTATTGCTCATGCGACTGTTCCAATTTAAACAACGTACGGTATCGCGATTTAAACACACAGTACTATTACATGGATTTTCTAACTAGATTTCTTACAGAGAATCGTTATTAAAAAATTTAATAATTTCGGAGCAATTCAATTCACTCCTCGGTATTAACTATTCACTGAGCGACACGCGGAACTCGCGATTGACAAAAGTGGCAGACTGAAACTATGCGTCGGCTCGATCCCTTTGCGAACCTGAAGGAATATACACAGTGGGGAACGGGTTCCATTGGAATCTTGCTACACCGGCTGCTTGCTCGGCCCAATTATACCGATCTCAGCTGACTGGCCCTATCAAGCTCACTACCCTTTCCTGTCTCCAAATAAAAATGTGGTGCAGGCAGGTTCGTAAACGACACATCAACTTACGGTCGACTGGCTGGAAAGTAAAAGCGAACCTGCTTAAATGCATCCTCAATATCATGAACTTGAGAAATTTTTTTTTAAACAAAAAGGTAATGCAGCAGGTTCGCAATGACCACGAAGAAGCGGAAAAGAAATAAAATTAAGAAAACTAGGTGGGTGGTATTCTCAAATATTAAATACGGGTCTGTTCGCGGCTATGGTGTAGGTATTTATGTTTACGATGACTCGAAAGACATTTGCTGCACGCCGTGCGAATCGTCAGTAAAGCTGATCATGATTTAAAAGACTGATACGAAGCGTTCATAAATACACTAATAGCTATTGGACTGAAAGAAAAGTGTGTATTTGTTTCGTGGCGTTGTGGCAGCCTCTAATGTGCTCATAAATATATCTACTTGTGTCCCGGCGTGGGCCTCAGCTCGTGTTAGGTCGTAATATGAGCCTAGCATCTGCTTCTATGAATAATCATTAAAAGCACGTAAATAATAGAATACACGAGTATGCTGATTTATACCGCTACCTATTACATCTATCATTCCCGAACTCATTTAAGCAGCGACGTATAAGATGACATAACGTGCACTGCATAACATTTATTTTCCATGCTTGAAGCTACTTTTATACAAATATCAACCAAGAACTCTTGTCGCCATTTAAAACGGTTCTTTGATGCCGATAAAAGAGTTCAGCTCGTCTCTCGAGTCATTTCAATTAAATAATTACTTCTTCTTTTTTGAGGACAATCATGCCGCAGCCATACGGCGGGAATGCGATCCCGAAAAAGCAGCAACCCCGGAAAGGATAATTCGTCGGAAGATGAAGAAGAAGAAGAAGAAGAAGAGGACGAAAGGTAGATAGGAAGGAAGGAAGCAAAAAGCGCTGAGCGTCGGAAGGTAGGAGTGGCAGGTGGCGTCGGTAGGATATAGCGTCGCCTGCATCCTGTCGGACCTGTCTTTCTTACGTCTCTCAACGAAAATAAAATAAATAATTATCGACCGAGTGTCGCCGTTAATGAAGACGGTGTCACTCCATTTTTGGTATTTTAAATAACCGATAAACAAAAATTCGGCAGATCTATAAACTATCTGGTACAGTAAGTCTGGCAAAAGTCTGTAAATTGGGACGATCGACGATGCGTGTACAGATTTTGTATTGAGTAACGAAAATCTACTACGATCGAGCAGCGTGTATTATTAGCTACTTCTTTTTTACTCGACTTCTCCGATACTCATAGATACAGTTGGTACAGATAAGACTTGTAGTAAATTTGTATCATCGACTGCTGTCTATATTGAAATCTATAATTCTCACAATTGACTGACTTTCATAGACCACCCTTAGCAGATGGTTCATAGATCTACTGTGGAGCTTCTTTTTTTGTACAGCAAGCTTTCTTACTGCGGACGAATTATGGTTATTTATATAAGAGAAAATGTACTTGGGGATTTGACATAGGGATTTCATATCCTTTCGAAAGGTTCTCCTTATCGTGTTATACGTTTCGTACCGTTAGCTCCACTATGGACGTGATATTAAAAAGCCGAGAAAAGATGCCAGTAGGTATAGCTACCGTGCGGATCCTCCAGTTAGAACGGTTGGCACGCGTCTCCATTAATCGACGTCACCCTCGGCATCGGCAAAAGCCCAAGGCGGCTCTCGTTGTCCTCCTCGTCGCCGTGCGATCCGTTCTCGATAATCAGATGCGGCTGATCGGCCGCTTATCTTGTGGATCGCTGCACAAATTGGTGCCTATAATAACGAACCTGCTCGTTCGACTCGCTCTTATTCAGGCGGAGCCGCAGCCTGCAGCATTAATCGTTTGCAATCGAAGCGCGTCTCTCCGGATCGGGCTAATTCGCGATGGCATCGGTGTTAGGTAAGTAGCCTGATTAAGGGCTGAATGTGAACTCGCAGACCAAGATCGATGGGCCTCATTGATAAAACTAAGGCCCACTTTGAGTCACCTGCCAAATAGAGTTGATGACGAACAGTTGTTAATTCAAATATAAGTAGACCAGTGTTTGTTCAAGGTTTTGGATCGTTATAAGTAAATAATTAAATTTTTTTAATTAACACAAAAATGTTGGTTTTCGGCATTTTGTACTTTGAAAAGAAATTTTATAAATTCTTACTGACCTATCGATTCGCCAATAATAAAGATAAATAATACACGACTTTAAGTGGCTAGGTGGTCTAGAATGATCTACTCCAATTCTGAAGTGTGACACTTATGGTCTTATGCTATTTTACATGGATCACCCTCTAATACCCAAGTAACAAGCCATGAAATTAGTGATTCGAATCAAGTCGGTATACGAGAAGAAGCAGGGGTCCATCTTGGGGCACGCTGCCTGCTGGGAGCGAGGTGTTCCTACCAACGACCAAGCAATGTAGTAACAAGTTAGGTTATTAATAGCCAGTATGGGATTATAAACGAGAATGATTCTTTGGCGTTGTTCATTTCAAAGGTATCGTTAAGGTTTACGCGTTAAGGTAACCCCCTTTACCAGGAGCGTATGTACGTATATTGAAGTATTATGTAAAAAGGACAAAAATTAAAAATTACATTGTATCCCCTTACGGTAGTACCTATGGAGGATCCAAGAAAATATCTGTGACGCTACGGATATTTCTTAGGTTCTTGGGATGTATAAGAGAAGGCGTATGAGTCAACAGCTAAATCAAAAAGCAATTAAAAGTAACTCAGAGCAACATACGGCCGGGACGCTCGCTGTAAATTAGTAAGGTCGGTACATAAACATCGCGATTCTGGGGAGTCCTTGGTTTATGCTGGTATCAAATCTTGAAAGAATCGGCGCTGCTTTGTCGGAGTGCCCATTAACATTTTGCATAAGACGGTAACCATAATACGGTGAATCCTCTTAGGCTAATATACTCAAAACTGATATTTACGCTCATTCGGAGCATTTAATTTTATCGAAAAAAATGTTTGCCATTTATTTGAAATAAAATTCATTTCTGTCACTTATTCTCGTCATAAGTCTCCGTGGTTGATTTGTTAGTACGAATTATGAATTTAGTATAGTTCACCCGAAACATATGTATCCCAGTGTCAACCGGTGACACCTACGGCACGAGAAGAGTAGGTAGGAGCATACAGCGAAAGAGTAAGAGACTTCGTTTTCATACGTGCAACAAGCTTTTTGCATTCCTCCTACTATTTAATACCGCAGTCCGTATCACTAACAAATTATTCCAGGAACAAATTATTCTTGGAACAACGTGGCCGAGTGTAGTGGCCCTTTCGTCTGGCAGAGACACGTGTTAGTATCTTGGTGACTACCCTCACCAGAATCGTATCTTGTATATAGTAGTAGAGTCAAAGCCGGTCTTACAAGAATCCTCGATTTACATTAGGTGGACTATACCAATTGTGCATATGAAATATTGTCAATGGTATCTACGACAAGAGTTCAGTTTAAATGGTGTTGATAGTTTATGCCGAGGTCCAATCGCTGAGCACTCTCTGAGCGCTTCCGTTCCTGTATCGTTGCACTGGGTACTTTGCGTGCCACTGTTCAGCAGCCGTGTCTTCGGTAGGTTGCACGCGGAATACGAGGAAAGCGGAGCACGATAGACATCGTTGTAATTACAGGCTCGATATGAGGTACGAGGATTCGTATGTATTCACATTGGTACTCTATGCAGGTAGAGCGATCTTGGATAATTTATCCAGTTAAAAAAATAATTTACAGATATTTTCTTCTTTTAGCCTCTTCTAGCCGAACAGGTGTCGTTCATTTAAACCGTCTTTGGCCTAAAAACTTAGTCTGCTTAAGAACATTTGAAACGCGTAGATTTGTCGCGAGAGTCGTGTGTTTTTAAAAGAGGCGACTTTCTCGATCCTTATTCGGGATTTAATTCCTGGAGGATCTTGCGGGGCCTCACAGTGCAGGCGCCCTGAGGAGATCCGGTATATCTCGCAGTGGGTGACCTCCAGCACTGATACTCCGATGCCGAGATGCTCCGATACTCCGACAGCTTGATACTCTGATACACCATCACCATCAGGTTCCCCGTCAGCGAAGTAAACGTAGCGGGGGCCAGTTTTGCACGTCCTCGCCATAAGTAGGAGGCGCTGGTATCCCCGTGCGTCTGTAAATAGCTGGAACGGCGTCGGTGTAACACAAGAGCGCACTATCCGTTACGAGTGACGACGTTTTTACGAGCGGCTCAGATTGTAATTCAAATATTTATTCGCCGCGGCTCGTTTGGGGCTGGTTTACATCTTAGAGGAATTGGGGTGGGGCCGAGGATTAAAAAAAGGGGAGAATGCCACACGCTGCGTCAGACCCGTACGTCATCCCCAGGGTGCGAACCCCAAGATCGAATTGCCTTATGGATTAGATATCGATTTTCTTAAAGATCCACTTTACTCGTCCTACAATATTTCTCTACTTTATTATACTTCGCGAAGAGCTCCTTGCGCATCTGACTTCCTTTCTTGAAATGTCGGAAGCTTATACACGAAATGGTGTCTATTCTCCAGCTTACCAGAAATACTATAGGACGTTCGTCATTGTCAGTGGCTCTGCTCGTGGTTCTCACATTTAAATGAATAATGCTCTTGGAGAAGCCTGTAGGAGGGATGAATTTCTACGCTGTTTACATCGGCTAATGGCTGGGAATCTCTTGTAAGATCGACTTCTCTTAGATCATCGTAAAACACTTTTTTGAATTTTGTTCAGAACACATGGGGCACCTCGAGAAAACGACGGAATGCTGTTACTTGCCTTACCGTATAGTTGGAAAGTATGTCCACTTACCTATGCAGGACTGTTCTATTAAAACGCATCAATATTGTATGGCACTGTTCCATACTTTTCTAAGATTTAAAATCTCTGCATACGTTTTTCTAACAAAAAATGATACATATAGATCGATCTAATCTTGACTCTTAGAATTCTTGACTGATAGTATATTTAACTGATAAGTATTTAATCGAGTCCAAATAGATGTACGCCAGACTGGTCCCCGACATCTCTGATACTTGATCATTTTTACTGAGGCGCTTTTTAATCCGACTAATGCATTTGAAGTTGTACCAGGCTTCTATATAGATCAGTAAATACTACACTGACGTAGGGAGAGCGTCGGTGCGTTTGGGAAATCGTCGAAGCACGCAGTTTCTACCATTACAGTATTATGCATTTCTTGTTTGCGCATTACGATAATACAAGGCTAGCATGAGAAATTAACATTCGAAAATCCTCGCTAAGTATTTAACTAATTGTGTGATATTTAACGAAGCGCATCAAGGAGGAAGAGAAGAAGAAACCGAGGTGGATGAAGAAGAGAACAGAAAAGGAGGTCACGATGTTGGAAGAAGGAAACGAAGCAGAAAAGGAACAAGAAGAGGAATCAGATAGAGATAACGATAAAGGAAGAAGGTACGCACCCGAATCGACCGGGCGAATCTGCCAGGCAAAATATGTCTGAAAGACTTATCAACTCGCGTTAATATTCAGACACGCGCCTTACAGATACAGACTATGAAAGCCTAAGGCTTCGTGCATAGTAGTCAATATAAATATCGCGTTACGACTCAAAGTACTTACAATTAAGTTAGCTTTGCACTCAATGCTTTTTACCGCGTGTCGGCTTCCCCATTTGCGTTATTTATGCCGCGTTTATACTAAACGAACTGTACCGCAAACGAAGCACCTGCAGTCAGTACTTCTTACCTTCATACCAGCGTGAGGCTTATTATTTCTGCGAATTACAAGCAATTAATGTTATTCTCTCGGTCGATGTCATATAAGGTAGGTTTTGTCTTGTCGTAAACGAAATGATACAATATTGTCTGATAGTGGGGGTAAACGTGTTCCACACCTTGACGCGGATACGTATGTGTTACATATAACTACAGAAAATTCCTTAATGTGTGATTTTCTGTTCTGTGTCTAAACATGCACGGTCGATCAACTCTGAATTTATTCAAGAACGTGCTTTCCCGGATGAAAATAACATTTATATGTAATCATATAAAGCGGCAAAAAGTGACTTATTTTTTAATATATGCACCATATGTTTTGAAAAAATATAGTTTTTATATTGTAAACTATACTTTAATACAGATTCATTATATGTTTAACGTATATTTTTCTATTATATCGTGTTTTTGATAACTATTTAACTGACTGATCAGCTGTTTTTTATTTTTCACTTTAAAAAATTTACATTTTTTCCGAATTGACTTTTTTTTATAAATGTTACGCAAATTTTGCAAGAATTTTTATCGCTATGTAGCAAACGCTTCATAAGCATTCTTATGCGACTATATGAATTTGTGTAATCTCTCCTGTTGTTCTCGAGATGTAAGCGAGGAAAGTACCGACTCATCTGTTCGGCTTACTTAATTCGGGGAATACCCTGTTTATACGGAGTACTTATTGTTAGTCAGATGTATACAGTTAACGTTACTTAATGGCCATAAAGGAATGTTTAAGGAAGACGAGCGAAGAAGTTATCAGTATTCAATTTGAGTTGTTCCGGTCGAACGAGTCTCGCAGTTGCCATCATGAAAATCATATTCTAGTTGACTGTGTTGGCTATAGTTATTTTTGCTCTTAGTGGAGAAGTATCTGCGCAAAGTAAGTAACAGTAAAAACGAATCTGTGGAATTTTACGGTTTAGCTACATGGTCTATTTGACGACTTAACACGGTCGATATAAATTTAAAGTTATTACTTATTTTTATTCATAATCCTTTATCTATCCTTTACCTTATCTAATCAAATTTACCTTATATTTATTTCTTTTTTTTTTAGGATGGTGCAGAGGTGTCTTTGATCATCGGTAAATTATTTTGCTATTGCTCTCAGTCATTTACAGTACAGTTATATACAAGGAATATTTATCTACGAATTTCATAGTTCAGATGCCTGGTAGACCCGTGCATAGGAAGGAAAATAATAAAGCATATTCGACAGAATAACGATATTTCATTTCCACAATGCTGTGCACGAAATATTTGTGGTAAATCGACAGACACTACCACCAAATCTTCAAAGAGATGGTGATCGGATCAATCGGCTGCTAACGAATCTTTATGCATAATTGTATCATCCACACTATAACAAAATTATAACTCCCATGTTAAATATAAATTTAGCCATAAAATATGGTTAATATAATACCAGACATTGGCAAAACTTACTTTTATTATTTACTTGTTTATTGCTTAAAATAGCAAATAAAGAAATTAATCATTTGGGAAGACAATGAATTCTCGAAGAAAGTACAGGAATCGGAAGGCAATAATAAAAAAAACAAATATTTTCAATTTTATTCGTGCAATTGATTCTGTTCCTCCCGCAATCCAAATGTAGAAGTTGAGAGTATATATTCAATTGTCAGCGACATGAAAAGTAGGACAAAAATGGAATCAGTAACGAGTATCTTAACACTTAGCCAACCGCGCGCGCACGTCTTACTGTAAAGTGGGTAGATCTACCAAATCGGTTGGCCGTGTTAATTTGCTTGGCCAAGTTGGATTGAATTTAAAAAATTTCGGAATAAATTATATATTGCTTTAAATTCAAAGTCGATTTAAATACATTGCAATAATAGCAGTGAGAGCTCGTACAGAAAGTCGAAGTCTTAAATAAAAAAAAAATTGGGAAAAGCAAATACAATAATATCCATGACACTCAATGAGATTACCCATCGCAAATGCGCAAGAAAAATTCCACATAAAAGACAAATTCTGCTATCTGGCATCACTGCCGTGACAGACAGCGGGTTCTTAAAACGCGATTAATCCTTCCTACAGTGTATGGCAAATGTTTAAGAAAGTGATAATAGCACTGGGTGCTATGTCGTTTCCGTATAACAAACCCGAGAGTGCGAGATAAAAAGTATCTCAAAATGGAATTCCTCCCGCCTTATACATCTTTGTAAAAGATGACCCGGGACACGCAATGGAATGTCTTATCTCTTGGTGTAATTCCCATTTATATTTCTTCGCGCGGTCTGAACAATTTGGTCATGACGTATGTTACACGAGGCGCAAGAATTCAAGATGATACACGGTTAATTCCATATTCACCCCTGCTTCCGTCTGTCTCGTCATACCAGACTTTTTCCAAACATAACAATTACCATGCCTGAGGTGCGCCGCGCCGCTCGGCGCAACGGACACCACCATAAAGCACGCGGTTATTGCTCCGTAGAGCCATAACAATTAGGATCGTATGTGAGTAGGGTCCGGACATCATGCATCGTGCAACGTTGTAAATATACTGTAACATTGGTAATGGAGAACGGAGCAAGAAAGGATTCGACCAATTTCGCCATTCATTCCTCCTCTGCCTTCTTTCCTTTAAACTTTTATACTATACACTATACACGGTGTTCTACGGGTAGGTACTATACAGCTATACTCTGTTCCTTGATTCATCTTCTTTTTATTGTCCTCCTTCCTCCGTTATAGGATGGAATCTTTCACCTGTCTTAAACGTAGCAAAACAAACCGTTCCCGGTCAATTAACTTCCCTTCTTTCTCATATTGATTTTATATCTCGTGCGAATTTAATTTTCTGATATTTCACGTAAAACGTCATAGGATTAATGGAGTCTTACAGAAGGGGGATCGAATGAGTGAATGATTAGCCCGAAAGGAAACCCTTTTCCCACGGTTGGCTAATACTGATTAAATGCTCATACGTTGAGTTCATTAAATCAGGCCGATTCTCCCCTAAGCTTGAGCCATTGATTTCGCACTGTCGGAATTGGTACGTGGGTGCAATTGGACTAGATCGGACTCATAAATCAGACCAGTGTAACTGTAGCAGCCTTTCTCGAAGGAAAGAGTTAATATACTCTATAGCATTATTCTGGCAGCTGATTGTCACTGCCAGCAAATATTTTCTCGACTATAATACGGCTTGAGCCAATTTAAACGCCTGGTTCACTATATCCTCCTATTGGATAAGTAGAGTGTTAAAGGAGCTGGCAGATAGGCAGAAGGCAGCCAGCAAATAAATAAGTATAGAAATCAAAATAACGAAGAGTTAAAGGCAGTTGGATCAGAGGGCCGATCGTGTGTGTGCATCTGCCGGCGTGCAGTGTGTCCGGCCCAGCCAGTTTCGATCCAACAGTTGAACTGCTCTTATTTTACCCATCGGACGGTTGCTTAATAGTCTCAAACCCATAATTAGAAGCTGCGTTTAATGCCTGCTATTAATTATTAATGCTGCACGTACGCGTGCATTGCCGGTCTCTGGTATATCTATTAAATCGATTATCCACCTTAGGTGCTATCATGTGTATTCGACACTTGTAAGATTGCCTTGACGCTTATTTTCTTTCGAGACAATTATTTTGCGATAATTACAAATGCCTGATCCCAAGGTGTTCAGCCGTCCAACTGCGATCTTTCGCGAATCAAGTGAATAAGGCAACGGAACCAAATTGTTCAATGCATATTATTTAATTGGAACGGTGATTCCGATTGTCAGTTTATCGGTTAAAGACTTTATTCAGGCTTTTTTATAGCCAAACCTCACAGGACATCTGCTCCCCGTACCAGGAGCTTCGCAGATGAAGTAACGATATAAATATCGATTATTTATGCGATTGTTATTGGCCTTTTCGTGCCGATACACCTATGTTAAGGTAGGTGCTGGACTTACCTAACACCGTAACACAGAAAGCACGCACGCTCGTGGATCACAAGCGAGAGTCGCTTTAATCTTCCGTGTGTTTCTCGTGTCTCGGCTTCGCTTTGTCGGATGTCGTCTTGTTCCCGCTTCACGTGCCACGCTTCGTACATTTTTCATCGCCAAAACCTGACAAACAGGTGTCTCGTTCGATCTATATTCCTTAAGATTCAACGTGCTCCCCTCTATTCCAATCCAGTTACATCGGATATCGATCGTCTTGTCGTCTTATCTTCTTGGAACGTGTGAGATCACGATTCTTCCGTAAGGGTAAATGATAAACGAATAAAGACCGATTAAATGGCGATAACGATTATTCATATTTTTATTCTGATGATTATGTTGATTTTATATGAAAAATGGATATCGCGTGTTATTAGGTAATATTATGTTGAATCCATTGAATTTATTATCGTGATTCTTAATTAAGTACGTATTTACGTAATTCAATATGATTTAAAATCTATGAGGCTGATAGATATACGTTCTAAAGACTGATAACGACTAAAAGAATGTATAAGACTGTTATCAGTGTTTCTAAATTCTAGTAATTCTCAAATTAATTCTGCCGTTTCGCAATGATAATCTATGGCTCCAAGTAATGTGAACTAGGCATGTACTATCCCCTGTTTATTTTCGCGCCTCCGGTGTTAACCTACTTTTAAGCGTTCCCAGTAACTTTCGCGGTCGAAATCATTAATATCACCTTCGATAGCTCAGTTGGTAGAGCGGTGGACTGTAGTTGGAAAGTAATGTAAAAGACATCCATAGGTCGCTGGTTCAAATCCGGCTCGAAGGATTTCCTTTTGTCACCGGAATTAAACCGGACGTGATATTACGTCTGCTGGTGAAAATTGTACCTCGTCGCAGGTCGTACCGAAGAGAACCAAATATATCGAGCTATAAAAGTGACGAGATGAAAAGTGCGTTTCTCCTTCATCGACAATGCATTAAGGAAACACAAGACTAAAATAGGCAGAACATCGTCGATCCATGTCCAATTAAGTACGGAAGACCAAGAAAGTTGGACGGTGCGAATTAAAAGGGTATAATTTATCCGAAGCGTCAGGGTAACTTAGCCTATTACGGCATGGCCTTATGCATACACAGAGATACTGTAATGATGTAGTGTGGAACAATAATCATGATCAACAATGTCATAAAATTTTAATATAATTAAAAAATTATCAATCAAATCCATAAATCCTTCAATTTATTCATCAAGGAACTCTTTCTGATATATGGAAAAAAAATGTAGAAATACTTTTCTGTTAGTATACAGCATACCAATGTCTTCTGTAAGTATACCTACATGAGAGGCAAAGGTAAAAAATTGATGGCGGTAGTAGCTAAGGATTTCAAAAAAGTTCCTGTCGTTTGTGCCCTGGCGCCTTATACGCGCGTTCATTTGCGCGCAATCTTCGCTCGTAAATCCATCGCTAAATAACGCGTTTGGCGTTAGCCCTGGTAGCGCAGTGTGGTGGGGTTAATCAAGCCGCTCATTAAGTGAGACGTTGCGGCTGGTTTATGCGACTTCGGAAGTTATTGTCCGTGCGTGTAGCTTGGGACCACGCCCGCCCCTAGCATAATGAAACCGAAACGCGGGTGCACCTATGTACACATATGCTTCGTGTATATCCATATTGCGCAAAGATATCGTGCAAAAATTTTTCTCCATGAAATTGGTAATGTGCCCACTTTCACCGTGATTATTAGGTACTTTTCGAGATACATACAAGTACCAACCTAATTACCTCGGTAACACTTTAAGCATATCCTTGGACACTTGCATTAGCTGGTATCGTTATCGTTGGCGACAGACCTCTTTTATGATATGAAAGGACCTCTATAGTTATACCGTACAGTAACAGCTCGAGAACCTTGGCAAACCCATTATTTGGAAAAAAAGATCTTAGTACCTTTTTTGCATGCGCACTTGAATATCGGCCTAATTACATCTAAGTGCCTTGTTGCGTTTGCTTTCTTTTCCTTCACGTTTAGATGGTAAGTATATACCGATTATATAACTATGTACCTCCATCGCTATAATATCATTGATATATGGCTGCTGCCTTATTGCAAACTGTTATGGAATTATTTTAATGTGATTTTTCAAATTTCGTAAATGACCGTTTTTTGCATGCACTCGTCAGCCGTTACCGAAGTCTCTACAATGCAATCAGAGAATGATACATCTATGGGATCCTTCGGACAGATGTCTGCTATGTTAGACTAATGCCAAAATGCTCCGATCCTATCGCCCAGTCAATAATCATTTGTCCGACGATGATGCCCGCCGTACGATTAAGACCTCCTCACTGCAACGTATATTTGCATGCGCTATCTACCATCGGGTTTTATGTAGCGGCTGTTTCGTACTGGCATAATGACTCTGGGATGGTATCAACACATTGAGAAAGTCTTCATTTGAATACCGTTCGATCGATTGATCACTGGCTGGATCCTCTCTGCGTCTTCATATGAATGGACGAGGTAACAAAGGTCATGGTATTTAATAGCATCGCTGAGACATTAGCAGCACGTGACGAAATTTGTCAGTGAAATATATTCATTTTTTAATATTTTATGTTGCTCGTTTACTTGATCGTTACTAGAAAATGTTTACGAGTCAATGCATATTTAATAGGCGGCTCTATTATCGTAAGACGTAACGACCAGACAGTTACGTCATATTTGATCATGTATAATTTTAGCGAGAAAATAAGAAGTTCTAAAAAGGAAGAATTATAAAAATACATACTACTCAAAAGTCACTTGAAAGTCGAATTGATGTGAATCTTCGGTACGAGGTTGATTAAAGTTCGATTAAAGGCGGCGCCCGCGGTGTCGATTCGAGCGACGTTTTTTACACGTCTATATAGCATCGATCCGATATACACGTGGGCAATAAATATCGTCGCGTAACAGCAGGAGACGTTTCGAGGGCCCGATGCGAATCTGCTTTTGATAAATGCGAAGTCGATACGCGCTGTTCGCAAATTTCGCAAAAAGGACGATCCACGAAAGCCATTAAGTGGTGGCGAAGTGGAATGAAGTGCGGTGAGATGTGATGATGCGCTCGTGTGTGCGCGCGCGCGCATTCCCTTAAGTCGTGGAATCGCAGGACTTTTCGGCCGAGTTCAACGAGCCAAGAGCAGATTCCTTCGATCCGCAAAGCGTGCACCTGCCTTATGGGCCCTCTGGAACTAGTTGTCTGGGCCTGACATTACGGCGGGCCCTGTCGCCGACCCCGTAAAATGTAAATCGGCAGTCAGGTGGCCTTGTCTCTTGTGTACACCCATTAGCATTATCGACTATGGCGAGACGGACTATACCGCAGGGCCTCGCCTCGTTACCGGGTCCACCTTTCTCACAGACTGGACCCAATATGATCCTTGACCCCATCACATCATAGTGCCTCGTATAGAATATCAACTTCTCGTTCCGTCTCTTCTCTGCCTTTACTGACAACTCACGATACGTACTAATAATTATTTTATGAAGTCTCGCTATTTACTTCATTTGTACTTTTATGTTATTAAATACGGCTGACCTTGAAATAAAATTCTTAGTACTGCATAAGCGTGTAAGTATTACCACAAGAACTTTTTTTACTGGCAAGACAACCGTATAAGACGTGTATGGGGACTTAAACGGGACTCATATTACAGGTTCAGTAAGGTTAGGCGGCAAGTAATTTTTTTTGGGAAAAAACAATTTTTTCATGGAATCTTTAAAATATTTCTTTCATTCGTCGTATTATGCACTTTTTACATCGGACCACCGTGTGGTATGAACAAATTAGCCTCGTTACGAGATACTCCAATGATTCATCATACAAGATGGACCATGGTGAGATAATGAGGCTTAAGGGCGCTAATTAATCTTATTGTTAAAACGCAAGCGTCATTGATGTCCCTGTACAAATAATGACTTCAGTACGATTGTATCGTAAGTGCTCGAAAGCGGTACGGAGCTTCATCCTTTTTCAGTGCAGCTGGCAACTTGATTTATACCGGGTGGCCAGGTGACTCTGAATTCAATGTTGTACCATAGGTGCTTAGCTATCACTTCGAAATTAGTGCAATAAGGATCTGGGAAAGCTTCCAAGTCAATTAGAACTATCATTTCCAAGACCAGTGACTTTTATGGTGACTCTTATGGGTTTCGTTAAGAAACCGTTATAGCCTTACTAGACACTTATAGATATAGGTATACAGATATATCTATACCGTAACGGACTAAGTATTAAAGTGAATGTTCAGGGGAAATTCGAACGATATAAAATGATAAGGAATCATTTTTTTTAACCAGCGCAGGTCCTGCTGTTCTTTACGCACTGCACATAAATGGCGTCACCCGACAATTAAAAGAGCTCCCGATCGTTAACTCTACCGTACTAAATAGCCCACCGGCGATGATGAATTGTCCAAGCCACACCCTCTTGGCTCTGCACTATATATTATCAATGTCCGAAAAATGTGAAATTTTATTCTATCAATGTCCCAACACGGCATGTACTCTTTGCTGGGGAACTGATAAATATGGCATTACTGTCATTAGAATCGCTTTCTGAGCACTGTACGAGAGATGAGATAGAATCACGTGATTAGGTGAATATGGTGTACGAGTTACAGTCTAAAAAAAATTAAATATAATTACAAAAGTGATATCCTGTAATCGTATATTCATTATCATACTATAAATTTCTACTATTTCCTGATGCAACGAAATAAAATTATTACAATAAACAATTCACTATATACTTAGGCACAAAAGCGTGTCGGGTAACGTGCCTTGAAATAATTATCAGTAGCATTAATTGCTGAAAGGTCATCAAGGCATATATGGATGTTTACGATCAATTTACAAGCACTCAAGCAGCTCCTCAGTGATTATAAATTCTTTTATGTTGAATCGGCAAGACGTATGATCGACAGCACTTATATTCTCGGGCTTAATTAAGGACGAATAATTTATGATTTTACTACGAAACCGCCAAAAGAAGCTTCGTACTTGAAGCATACATAATATTTGAGATTTCACATTTTGTTAATCTTTTTTTTAAAATCTATTCTCTCTTCATTCTTCCCGCTTCTCCCCTCTATATCTACCGTTAACGTGCAAGATATATAACGCACGGTTAATGAGGATCCGCCCTTCTCGTGTTCTCAAGGGATCGACACCCTGTCAAAAGCTCTGGGGCCAAGTAGATCCAACTGCGATCAAGATGGCGAGACAGGACTTCGCAAATAGAGATCGCACAGAATTGATCTTAAATACACGCAATTTCAAAATAAGCGTGAAAAATGTATTTTTACATAAAATTACCAAACAGATTATTAACAAAATTTTCAGCACTCGACTGTAATATCTGTATCGTCGTAAGATTTTATAATGCATTTGATAAAAATCAATAGATCTTCTTCTCGCTACTTGTGTACATACATTGACTACTGCCGCCAGTGGTTTTACTACTATAGCTAATTAGTCCCGTTGACAAAAAATAACGTTTGATTAGGCTATTCCATGAGCACATTAATGCCGTAATGACTTCTTTATACGTGGTATCCTTGACACCGTACCTCATAGAAACAGGAATGGGTAGTTCGTTAAGGCGGTAAAAAAAAGACTCGTAATGGAGCTGTTTAGTGATTCTACGGATGATTTCAATGAAAGGTTTTTTTACGAGCTTGACAACAATATTTATTGTTATATCGAGCATCCGATGCTTATGCTTCTAGTACCGGTTTGAAAATACATTCGCGCAAACGAGACGTCATTAAACTTTACGATCTGTATAGATATGAGCAGTCATGAGGATCCAGTGACTGATAGTTCTCATACAGATACTTTATCTGATCGTCTTGAGGAATTATCGGAAATAGAATCTTCAGATGTTTTTTATTATCTTATCTCTGATGTTTTCACACACAGGCACCTGGGTACTCTAGTTTTCTCGAACAGATAAGATAATTTCGTAGTCCCATGACATTCAATTAAGGAGCACTCTTCGAAAAAGTGATTATGGAAAGGAAACAGTACGTACCTATTACCCATCTGTGTGTAACAACTGTCTGTTGGGTTAACCAGCGGACGCGGTCGATTAAGTTGCTCGAATTATTATTGTGAATTTCTCTAGTTACCTTTCACCTAGTTTCCGAGAATCCCACGGAGAATCGGAGATTGTCAAGTCACATAGGAATTCCAAACGAAAGGAGCACACAGTACCATTTGTCGTATTCAAACCGGAAGTTCATCTCGATACGACTAACTATATTTAATTCGAAATAACTTACGTTCAGTACATATAATACTATATACTATATGTATATTCAATATAAATATATCAATATATACATATACACGAAAATGCATGCTAAATATCATATAATTAATCAATTTTTTTTAATAGGTGATTATTTTATGAAAATAAATTAAACAGTAAAAACACGTTTTGGTACTGACGCAAAGATGGTTATAACCATATCCCATGTGTGGTTAGCCAACGTGCCGAGTACGGCCGATGATTGGCTGTATCACGGCACCTCGTCGGTACTCGACGGTCGGAGCTCTATGACGAGCCAGAGTTGGCGAAACGTACGAGCGAAGCTTGGCTGTCAGGCGGCGTCGATGCGGCATCTGACGATCAGAACGCGACTGTGGCCCAGCGTTGTCCATACTCTCGTTCCGTCATCGTTTCATTATTTTTAGTTTTTGATCTCTTACTTAATAAAAAGGCTATATTATGAGAAGTCGAAGTCTTTTCTGATTTATATTAAGACAATATTATGCGGAGTCAAAGTCGAAAAAAAGCCTATTTGCAATAAGACTATGAGAAGACTTTGTATTATATTATGTTTTTATCACAAATATCTATATCGTTATTAATAAATACTTGTGTATTCGACTTACTTCGTTTGTATAAATCAACCCATTTCTCGAGATTTATACATAGAAAAAAAAACTAGTAAATAATTTATTTATCTGGCGGAAATAGTACATTATGATACAAGTGCGAAAAGCTGGTGATTCCTGACGAGTGTGACGCTTGCCGCCCGAGCGAACGAGCAATCATATCAGCAAATGATTCGAATCGATTCGAGCGAAGCGAGGGTGGCAAACGTCACAGGAGTAGGAATCACCAACCCGCACGCGTATCATATACTATTTTTTGCAACAATGTACGGAAAGTTCGCAGGATATGCACCAAAAAGAAGCACGAAATGGCCGATTCTTGATGATTCCCGCACACTCTGAACTCATCAAGAATGGACCATTTTGTGCTTGTTTTTTGATGCACAAACCTTATACTTTCCGTACAGCGTTGCAAAAATCATTTTATTGTATACAAAACCTAATTTTTGAAGCAAACTTGTAGTTTTTTCATAAAAAAAATCGATTTTTAATTTAAAAAGTTTAAGTGTATACTGGATAGGTATGATTTATAAAATAATAATCGCATATCAAAGTAGTATATTCTTGTTAGAATATAATGTGTTAATTATAGAAAAAATAATTCATTGACTGAAATAACTTTTCTTTTTATGTATAACAAAACCGTCACTAGTGGCTGAGCTTCGATAATGAACGTAGGGCCAATAGTGGCGCCTGGTCGGATATTATCCTCCCGACGTAAAATTGACGCTAAACCGACGTTGGCAGAGTCGAATATTTAATCAGTCGACGTATGGCCGATATTAATATTTTGTCGCGGCTCGACGTTTGGGTGTATCGTTGGGCCGGTGTTATCACCCCGCCGTTAATTGGATGCTGAGGCGACGTCGACGAACGTAGCTGAGCCGACTTTCCAACTCAGGCGGTCGTAGGCCAACGTCAGCCCAGCTCTCGAACCGCACATGGGATATGGTTATTTCATATAATATATAAGATATATGTATACAGCTTATCATTCAATCGTACATATTAAGATACGGGAGACCACCTTGCCTTTCTTTATATCTAATCATATAACCCTGATTCTATACGTGGAGTAGAGACTCGTTTTTTGTGCCAGGACGATTCTCTACAATATCTCTTTGGAACGTGTTAAGAGTTTGAGAACGCACTTGAGGAACGGTAGCGCCATTATTCCCGGTGGTCGTTACGCACGAGATATACGTAACGATGTGATTTTTCAACATTCTTCGGGGTCTCTTATTCGCGCGTGGATCTTTAACTTTTTATTATTATCATTCATCCCTTTTATTCATTTTTTCTTTTCGTCGCCCATCCACAGCCAAGTTTCCTTCCACAGTCGAGAAGACACCTTGTGAGCCTCGGTAATTTTGGTATCCATGCGAATGTTCTTCCAAGACAAACCGCTCTTGTAAAATCAGCTGCTGCTACCTCCTTCCCGTTAGCGCATAATTGTTTCGATAATCACAGCGTGCAACGTGCAGGCGGTAGATCGCTGATTCCTCGCGCATTAGCCGGCTAATGACTGTCAGTGACTGATATACCTAAATGACGAACGTACATCAGCCGCTGTTTATGCGTATAGGGAGCGATGTATTCGTGGGGCATCAGGATATCGCAATATTCGCTCGATTAATATTCATTTCTTGGAAAATCTCCAAGGGGATCTTGAATTTTTTATTTGTAAAAATAAATGCCGAATCGTTGGAATATCTATCATGGTTCACTGTGCATATGGATATGGTTTTTTTTTTTTTAATAATTTCTCGTCCAAGCTCAGTATAAGAGTGAGACGAACTGGATCGAATATTATATGGGTTACAGAAAAATTGTACGTAGCGACGCTTGGCCGTCGCTGGCGAAGCGATTAATTAATGAAATTTCGTGGTATGGCTTTGTCGGTGTCCAGGAATAGAGCGAGTTTATTCATAAGGAATGAGGGCCACAGCGAGTGTCGGTCTCTTGTCTATACTTGATATACGAGTCTTCTTTTGAGTAATTCCGCTTCGTTGCGCGACGAGGTATAAAGAGACCGCCCCTCCCCCTCTCCCTCCGTCCAGCCCTGAAGACAAAGCTGAAGACTCCCACGGAAAGCAGCACTTGTAGAAATTACTGATATTCGGAACGCCAAGACGTCGCTTAACAACCACGAGCATTGGGTAATCGGCTAATCTGCTTCTCACTTGTTTCTGGAGTGTTTAGTTTTAAAAAGAAAGAGTTAACGTAGATGTAATTTTTTTTCAAAAATTACAAATTTTTTTATTTTAATATTTTTCTTTTTTAATATTGAGGGTTACTATTTGAAAATTAGGTCCTACGATCATAAACTTTCGTACCGATGAGAGTATTGATCTATGTGGAAATTGTTATAATTTTGAAAAGATCTGTATTCATTAATTTGTTTTCTGGTAGTCGCACTATTCACAATTAATCTAATTATAATTTATTAAGAAAATTATATTTTACGAGCAAAACGTTTACTTACTACTGTTTTACTAGGAGGCCGTAGTGCACAGTGATAACAACTTATCCTTACTTAATAACAACTTAACCTTAATATCCTAAAAACTGTGCAGATACAGTTTGTTAATATGTATTAATCTTGCTGTAAAAAAAAAAATAATTATTAATGAATAATTAAAATATACAAAATGTACAGGCAATTTAGATGGACACAATGTTCCTTGTATATAAAATTGAAATTTCGGTTCCAGTGTAGTCGACAAGTATGGCCTTTAGTAACAAGTGGTTAAACGCTTCCAAAAATGTAAAGGCGCCTTGAAGGTTGGCGTGTTTTGGTAAAATCAATCAAGGAGCCGAGACAGCGCTAAACGTGTAGTAAATTAATTTGCATTTTGTAGAGTATGCTGTACATATCAACCCTTCTTTTACTTCTAAGAGAAAGTCTTTGCGATACGAGGGAGGTCCCGAGGCATTAGTATCCGTCACCAGTAGCTGCATGGAAACCATACATTAGTTTCCGTCACCTTGCAAGTTTAATCGATAACGTACAGTCAGTTCAACATTTGCACTCGTACCTAAAACCCATGTAAACACCCAACCAATGTGACACGAAAAAACATACTTTTTCGATATCGAACAAGTATAAGATAAGGTTCGAATAATATAGAATAGGAAGAAAAAAATAAAAAAAAAAAAAGGGAATTAAACCTACAATTGCTTCTTCGTAAAACCTAAATAAGTTTGAACGAAAAATTGTCTAGACGGTAATACCAACGAATGTTCTTCTCCAAGAAATAATTCATGTATCACAGAGAAAGATGTTTCCTCGCGTGAGTAAAGTTCACCGTTTCCATTTTTTCCCTGTCCAAAGGCCCATAAGACTTTAGTCTCAAGGTACCTAAGGTAACGAAGCGTATATACATTTATTTCTACATCAACCTAATCCACCTAACCAATTCACGTTTATTGATACATAAGATATTCTTTCGTGTCTTTCATATATACATATATACACTATAACCATAGCTGAAAGCATCGCAACCATGATGCTATCGTCGACTGGATCGACAGTAGCGAATGATGTTACCAGCCTGTCGTGTAAGCGTATAATGGGATCTACTATGAAAATATGTAACTGATAAAACGTGACGTCCTTCTATCATGCTCTCTCGATGTAATACAGTACCAGCCGACTTTCCCGATCATGCATGATAAAAGAGCCGATAGTCACCGTCGTGTAATAACAATCCACAGAACTGTTACTCTTTCGTATCTAATTCTGATTAATGGCTCGATATCCGTTTCAACATCGGTAGACCCATTGAATGATGGCAGGAATATTAAGCTAAATACAAGGAACCTTGGACCTAGATGTGTTATCAGTACTTTTTTCGGTCGCACCTACCTATCTAGGATATACCTGCATCGAACCTCTATGAATAGGATCGATCAAAGACCCAAGTGTTTCCTATATCATCACCATAGATATATCGACAGACTATACTATCAATTTGATCGTCTTGAATTCATCACACGATAGGCGTAGCACGTAATACGACTGTACTATCTTGCAAATGGGATCCTATTTTTCGACCAAGCTTTTCTCTTTGTTATCAACGTCGTTCTGTCTGTCAGGTAGTTGAAGTTAGCTAGACACGGTGTCAATAAAATGGCTAGGAAAAGATATCGACTTGTCAATGTCATGGAAGTTTGGCATTGGTGATACTGCTTCGAAGAGCAGTCTGTAAGAGATATGAGAGAGAGAGAGAGAGAGAGAGAGAGAGAGAGAGAGAGAGAGAGAGTGATAAAGGAGGAAAAGAAATGGTGAAAAAGAGGTAAAAGAAGGGATGCGCTCCGCCCAGACTGCTAGCAATTCTACTCGGTATGCTCGACCAGCTGGTATATCGGTTCTTCGCACCTTGCGCGCATTGGACATGTCATGTGCGCACGCTGAAATGAGTAGCTACTACTCCTCTGACTTTGGCTTTGAATGAGGGGAGGAGCCTCGCGCATTGCCAACGCAATTACCCCCATACTGTTCCCACCATTCCCTGGTCGACCATGCAGATCCTGTACACAGCGGCGCCATCTTGCTCGCGTGCATACTCATTTGTTTTTCCGATTTTTTACCTTTTTACTCTGTCTCGTTACTCCGTTTTGCCATACCCTACAACGCTCGAGTATCTGTCCCGGTAGATAAAGTGGATCATTTTTTTTCATTCTTATCAATGATACGAATTTTTTTTTTTCATTTGACAATTACGCCTGCACATTTTTTGATGGTATGCACTGAGAAAATAATATTTTTATATGCATTATAAAATACAATAGACTTTCGTAGGAACTCAGAAATATATTATTAATATTAACGAATTCGGGGAATCGATGGTACGATTTCGTGCTTTTTGTATAAAAAATTAAAAACACATTTTGCTCGGTGTGATTCTTACTTCGTTATATTCGTATGGGGTTTGGTTTCATATGTGAGGTATTTAGTTAGTTTTCGTCGGGGTTCGCGTTAACTCAAATAGATATAGTGACATTAGGTGAAAAAGTATGCGCCTTTTAAAATTTTATAAAAAATCGATGGGTTATACAGGTTCTGTCCGTGGTGACACGCTAGTCACGAATTAAAATTTTACGATAACAGTTCGCATTGTAACGGCATACCGAATCAGTTATTCCTCGTACATCGTTGTGGGTATTTCAGTATGTATTATATTAACGAGAATATAAATATATAACGAAAGTTCCTACGTTATAAACGTGCTCGTTGGATTTTTAATTCGCAGGAATGAGGCGTAACGATATACATATATGGCAATCGTGATAGCGAGATAACGCGCGTATAACGACAGAATTTTCCGGCGGCGACTCCCGTGGGAAATCACGGTTGCGTCACGTTACGTCACGTCATTCTATATCAAGATTTGAAAATAGCATTAACGGGACATTTCTATCAACGCGTACAATCGTCAGTCTTACCTGTGTTCTTACGCAGTCTTATTAATTTTATACCTGACGCAAATTTACATCCTACAAATTTAATCTGGTCACGCACGAGAGAACTGACGTACAAGCTGCGGATCGACGAGTTGAATTAAGTTGACAGTTGCCGGATGTCAAGTTTCTCTCATTTATCGAAACCCGATCCTTTCCAACAGTTTCAAGGATACTGCAAGTGTCTTATCGTTTTGTGTAACGACGCCAAATAAAAAGAAAAAAATCGAATAAATAGTGGGGAACTTTCCTAGAATTGCGTGGTTACGGGATATACGCGAAAAATTCGTAATTATTTATTTCCTCAGGAAACGTCAACTTGCTGTTTCTTACAATCGACATACTCGTTACTGTCATCTGTCAAATAATTTTCAAATTTGCTGCACTCTCTTGAAAAAAATATCGTGCAATTTCGATATATCGACCAATTTATATCCAAAAGAAATATGGCGGCTGTAAAATCATTCTCAGAAAAAAAATATAAGTATAAGAATGCCGAGGCAAAACATTTAAGGATAAAAATAAACTCTAATTCCCGTTGCACCTTCGTCCTTCCTAATTATGTATATCAAGTAATATGGTAGTCGGGTATAAATAAAAAAAAAATAAACCCAAGAGAAAAGAAGAGAAAAAAACACTAGCTTTCGATAATTTTCCTTGAATAGCCAACCTAACGGAAGCCAATTTGGCGTAGGGTGGCAATGTTCGCGTGTAGGGATAATTTAGCTTCGGGACAAAACCCAAAGAAAAATAGTCCGAGCAATTTCTGAGTAATTGCTCATCCAAGGACCTCCGAGCAACCTTATGGGCTGCCTATCGGTGTGTTCCGATGAGAATTCCAGGGCTAGCGTGACGCATCTCGCTACCGCCGTCGTGAGAGAGAATAATATTCATTGGCAGGAGTTTTTAATGTCCAAACGAGACGTACCCCGTGGATGTTTTATTCATCGTCAATTTAATAATGAAAATAGAAGAATGATATTCTCAAACGAGAAGAGAAACATCCGTCTCCCTAAGCGTCTAACATACGCGTCTCCCTATTTGTAGGAATCTTCATCCGTTCTCTCGAAGCCCCATTTTCTATGTTCTCATGCTCAGCCCCAGGAACCCTATAGTACCACACTGGATCCACGAATCAAGACTTTAAGATATCTCCGAACTGGGTCAGCCTGACAGCACGTGACATTACGCATTAAACGTCATGACGTTTACCAAGCTATTAACAGCGCTCGTCGATAATTAGCAGTTTAAAAGTAATTATTAACGCGTGCACGTACAGAAGGTGCATAGAGGGCCCGTGGAAGTTTTCCCAGGCTACAGGTCGAAGGTTTCGCCGATAGACCTCCAGGTTGCGTAACTCGCGCGGGAAAAAACTCCGAGGATTCTTACTTGCGCCAGCGTCAAGCTAATTGTCCAATCGACGTAACAAGTATATTCTGGTAATTGCTTGTGTCACTGGTATCAAGGTAATACTCACTGTGTCAATTCAGGAGTCCATAGGAAGATCGAGCTTCCGTGCGATCATCATTGATTACGAGCCTCGAGTCACGAAGAAGAATAACTTACGGTTTATCTCATTCAGTATATTCGAGACTTTAAGGTGGAGTAAAGAACTTATTGCTTGCGGAACTCTTCGTGTATTTTCAGCCTTTTAGTCTTAGGTCGAAATCAATGTTACTTGATTTCCGAGAGGAAGGAATTCGTGACGTCTTGTATACTGGAACTTTCTGCATATGTAATACACAGCTGATCTTCCTCTATTTTAAAACAGACGCATACACTCTCTCTCTCTCTCTCACTTTCTGAACTAATAGCTCTTCAGGATGCGAGCATTGCCTCTATAGTCATTTCCCTGTCAGACCGAAATCCCGAACGTCTTCGAACGGCGAGACTCGTCGCCGGCGGCATTGGCTACCACGACGATGTCGGCATTGGGTTTTATTGGGCCCCATAGCACAAAACAGATCCTTCGTCCTAGCGCGCTTGAGGAATTATAACGAAACTCTTTTATATCGTGAAATTGGGCTGTTAAAGAATTATTTCGATTGTTCATGAATCCAGTTTCGGGACGCCTAGGGCTCGAGACTCTGCGAAATCATTGACAACGAGTTCGTATTAAACCTATAAACTATATGAGTGCACTATTCGACCCGCTGAGGGATGCCAGTCCAAAGTAAGGATAAATGACATAATTATCTTGAGATAAAAATATTCAAAGCTCACACGTAAGACAGAATTATAAACCAGAAAATTGTACATCCCAGTATCATCCCAGGATCCCAGTCACAGTTTCTGATCGCGAGTCACTCGTATGAATTAGTTTGTTGTAATAAATGGAGCAGGACATCGCGCGACATCCCGTCCTGGTGCCTCAATCATAGGATTATCCCTCAGGTGGGACAATCCTATGAAGGAATGGGCCAGAACCACCGCAGCAGCAAGGAGGGTCGATCGGTTCCCGGCACCAGCTGTCAATCATCCGAAGGCTAGACTACCAATTTCTTCTCATAATTTCTGATAATTTGTTCGAGGCCCAAGCGCGCGGTTCTCGAAATTATTATAAGAAGGTAATTGCGCCGATCACGTACCTGCGGCTTCTATTTATCCATGCTCATTATAATAACAATGTAATATGAGTTGCGGCCTGTGGAAACCAGGATAATCACTGGTTTGCCCACCATAGAGGATATATTTTTGCAGTCGGTGTATTCCAGCCCAATTAGATGAACTTTAATATACAGCTACCCCGAGATCTACTCATCTTCGATACACCGATGGTCCGAGGTGCTTGCGATGGTTTAATTCTTTGAAATGGCTCTGATTCTGTTATGACACATACATGTAGAATAAAATTCTATCGAAGTCATTCTCAAGGTTTTCACGACCACAGTACATAATTTAGATGCAATTTATACACGTACTTATATTTCTACCTGGTAACTATTATTTCTTTCTGCATTTCGTTTGGCCGTCATTTTTAAACGTTTCGTGCCCCCTCGTGGGTAATACGATAATTTTAAAGGCAATCCTTGCTCAAAGCACACCTTTTCGAGTTTGCAGGCTCCGATAGTGACTTAACGATGATGGAGCGACTCGCGTGTTCGCACACTGCAGCTTATGCACTTATATACATTGCTATGGAAACACTGAGGAAATTTTGATCCTATTTAGATCGTACGATAGTAACGACAGCAGCCATTTAAATGATACACTTCATCCCTTAATAAGAGGTAGATTAGAAATACATTTTAAGAGCGATCATTTATTGACAATTGCACGCGAGACCAGTGCCTTTTTGAGGGGCCATCTTCTTACGAGTTACCATGCGAAAGAGTCACTCGAATCTCGTACCGTCTCAATCATATATAGATGTCTCGGTAGATAAATGACTTACTAATCCCCATGAGACTATAGCTAATCCCATAAAAGTTCAACATCCCGTGACCCCAAATGTTTACCCCTGTTTATGTACCAGAATAATGCGACCTGTCGTTTTCCACAGCCCTAACCATTGTTGTTTCATTGCGGGGGTTCCGTGCAGTTTCGACCGCTTCCGGAGTTCCTTCAAATTTGGACAATGAGCACTGACACGTGACCTTTGCACAATATCACCACGGTTCATGGACTAATTCCCATTTTCAATGATTTCCCTTTGGTGATTTCTCGATTTCCTCCTGTCGGAAAACCATAAGGGTTGTTATAGCGTATTACCATGACACAAGAACACTTACAATTTAACCATGCAATTACTATGAAACAAAGAATTTCAATTGAAACAAAAGTCTTCGAATTCAATAAATGTACAAGTGGAACGAATTGTCACTAATTTCAGAAGAGAACGTAGCTTTATAAAATTTGTCGAAATCAATGGTTCACCATACACACAATAAATCATATCCTAGAGAAAACAGCGCTGTTACCATACAGTAGCAGAAATGAGTGGTTACGATGGATACAATGGGGAGTGAAGAGTCACCTCAACACACGATGCATCCACATCAGAATATTCAACGTGAATGAAAAACGAATAATAAATAATAATATAGGAATGCATACAACGTAGTTCCGGAGTGACGTCCGTGTACAGCAGGCTTTTTATTAACAGTACAGTGGTAGTCAAGCCATGAATAATCCACGTTAAAAATGCTTATTGGTTCGTTATGTTACGTCATTACATATCGATCACTTGAAACCGCAGATATACGAACGGAAATTATGTCTCCATTAATATATCAATATACCTGTATACATAACGTGTCTGCACTTACAGGCTGAATATCGATCAAGATATTCTTTTTTTTACCTTGGTCATGGGGTATGTGGATGCATTGCTGCGTGCAGTTCTGTGAATAGATTTTTCGAATTTTTTCATACAGCTGATATCAATCAGGCCACATGGTTGATTCCATGAAGTATTTACTGCACTCTGTATAGATTTTTTGGATAAGGATATTAGCAATAATGGAGTATAGTCTTATAAGTGATACGGCTCATGATTATGGCAGACAGGGTATAGGCAAGTCTGGCGGATGGAGGGAAATTCTTTGGTATATTTATTATTATCAGTATTATATTGACTGGGTAGTTGGCTACCCCTGCCAGCCAGTATGAAAGTAATTATTCATAGCACGCAATTATAAACACTGCGTTGTGTCGCTGGTGCACCGGCGGTATCGTTGCATCAGTTGCGGCACTAGTTGCAGCCTTGATTGCTGGTTTACATTTCAAAACAATGATTTATCTAATTAAGCCTCATTTTTGCATTGTTAGCTGTGCTTTTGTTATGCTCTACCCATTATTCTACAGTTTGCTATTTCTATTGCACAAAATGACCGTAGGTAAAAATGTACTACGTGAGTCTACGAGTGCATTCTAAAGATTTGTGGGATTTTTTCCTTATTCGATCAAAAAGTCTATCTCATAATAGAAAAATCGTATGTTAATTTTATAAACGTTTGTAAAATTTTTTCCAATATTTCTTTTCATTTCGAATAATATTCGTGATTCGAAATAATCGATAGTACATATTTAAACTGCATTCCACGTTTATTCTACCATTGACCAAACGATTATTCGGGTTTATTATACTTCACGAATGAAATTACTTATTTTCATTAGAACATTTTGAAACGTCAAGATGGATACATGTATTTTCAAGTATAGAACTACGGTCTAGCTATCGGTAGGTAATCAGGCATTTCACATGTCCAGGTGAATCGTAGTGACCAGAGAAGCCGGTAGATGGCGAAAGCCTACCTTTCACTGGTTTTACTTTATCAAGTAGTTTCGCTCAATCTAAACGACGTGCACGAAGTCCTTTGAACGTAAGATTGAAAAATTGAATAAACAGATTTTCTAAATTTATAACTTATAATTCCTTCCCAAAATTGCCAATTAAAAATATATTATTAACAAAAATAGTAATCTCGCATTGATTTAACGTTTATTAACAAAGCTATAATTCGGCTGTAAATATTGGTATTACCATATACAGCACGCATATCTATCTGCCATAACTTCTCTTGTAAAATCCATACATACTATATGGTCCCTCTGTCACATAGCGGTGGTTTCTTGCTGTATCAGCTAATTCTAATTCTGTACAAGTTTCAAAGAAATATTCGATGACTCTCGTGTCAACACGCGATTCGTTCTGAATTTACGTGATCGCGCTTCAGTCGTATTAACGAGTCAGTCACAGCCTACTAAACATCTAATAATATTTCTACAGGATCGATAGTCAATTTATAAATTTCGTATCGTCCTTCACGCTTAACGAATTATAATACGTACTTACGTGTATATGCGTGCGCGTGGGCGCCAATCGACACTGACCAGCTCAACGCCTCATTGTTGCGTGCGCGTGTACGCGATGCGTGTTGACTTAACCCCTTTCCACTTCTTATTTACATCGTTCACCGTTCACCT
Organism: Cephus cinctus; assembly: GCF_000341935.2. NCBI lineage: Eukaryota > Metazoa > Arthropoda > Insecta > Hymenoptera > Cephidae > Cephus > Cephus cinctus. The sequence continues at coordinate 2,377,887 of NW_014332838.1, forward strand.
ATCACTGCGAACACCTGTAAACCTACACGCACCTCATGATACACTTAATACATTTTTCCTCTCCACTCACCCTTGTTTCCAAGACTTCTTCGTCATCTTCATATCATAATGTATGGAATTTCTTACGATTTTTTTCACTTGTGTATATTCAATTATACATGCCATTATTTGTATATTCAAAATACGAATTAGCACATCCATTGGAGTTTGTTCGTTCGCGAGACGCGCGATGGTCATTATTACGAGGCCGCTGAGCTGGTGGAAATGCGGATCAAGAAAATCCAGTAGCTTCGACCGATCCCATCGTATTTGCCGTTTTATGGTAATGTCTCCATGAATATGCAGCTCAGGCGAGAAACCGCGCGGCCACTTAAGTATCCGCTTGGACGATTGCGAATTCGTTTCAGAGACGAAGAAGCGGGTAGTGAGAAAACGCATGTGAGATATAAAAAAAAATAATAAAAATGATGCCGAATAGACGGTATAATAATGGGGATGAACAATTCACGATATAAATTCTTTTCATTTCTATGGAATAATCTACAGTATCTGTGACGTCCTGTAATGAAATAAAAAAAGGTATCAAAATAATTTTTCCCTACCATTGCGTAAAAATTATTTCTTATAAAATGCTAAAATTATATATAAATAGCGCAAAAGTCTATCTCGATAAATTACATAACCTGGAAATTCGCTCTCCTCGTGCTACATTCGAGATCGCTGCCACATTCTTCTAATGATACTTGACGAAAGTCTCGTATCCGGTGCGCAACGAGTAAATATGCACACCGTAATGCAAACTCCTGGCGCAAATAAAATGCCTGGCATCGCGAACAACTGAATTGGCTGGATAATTCGAGAAAATGAGAGGGAACGAGGTTACGGTTGATGAATGAAAACTGACGATGGTTTCTCGTTAGTTCTCGAACTGTTGACTAGCATTCCTACGACAATTTTACAATTAAACTGATAATGCATCATCATCATCAGCGACAAGACATAGCGAACCAGTGATATAGGAAAAAATAAAATGAATTGAATTGACAGGCATTTTGCACCGAGCATATACCAGCTCTAAGGGATCAAAGAGAAGAGGAACGTAAGACTGGCCAAAGGCATTACAGCCACGTTGATACAGGCACTCCATTCACGTGGGTCCTGAGAGAGTTCAGTATTAAAAAGATTTGAAGGAATTTCGTGAAAGAGTCAAGGTGAGCCGAATGAAGTCAAAGTACAAGAGGAGGAACTCAGTGTGATGTCGTGTTGGGACTGAAGCGAGCACTGGGTTTAGGTCCGAATTCGCGTGACCCAGAGAGAAGGGCTCTTGCAGGTTATCGCGTGTGAAGCCTCCTGCAACGGTAGCGTCCACATCCTGAGTGCAGTGCATGCGTGAAATGAGTTCTTAACGCGAATGGGAATTCGGTACAAAAGGTGTGTAATAGCCGCGTTATTAAGAGATGTACAGGGTCTTCTCGATTATTCACGCGCAAAAGGGTACGGAACTTTCTTATTTGCATCGGGCACTGAAGGATGAAGAACTGTGTGGGTATAGGTGGGACTTTTGTGCGATCAAGGATCGTAGATCATGACACCCCTGGTGACGGAAGAAGCACCGGTGGAGAATGCGCGGATGTCCGGCAATCGTCGTATCGAATGCCCGCACGATTTTCCAAGATAAACGAGGCAATTTCAACGGTTATTATCACTGCGGAGTGCATGGCGTGCAAGAGGTCGCAATAAATACAGGCATCCCAGCCGTGTGGCAGTAGCACACAATCCATTACGGGACCCCAATATTCCTGAATATCGTCGATAAAACGCCGCGGAGTTGCATGTCGCCTACGCATTAGGTGCTTGCGAAGGTGTACCTCCCGTCCTTGCCAATACCCAGCCAATAGCCAACCAATACTCCGTTTTATGTTCGAGATTATTCAGTGATATTGGCTGCTGCAGGATATCGCTCGTGTTGGCAATCCGATAGCGCACACGAAAGAACTTGAGATAAGGCAAACGTGACGGGAAAATAAATACCTGCGATTGTCAAGGTGCAAACGGACCCCAAGACACGAAGTCTCAATGAACGGTCGACGATCGGAACTCGCCATGTCGAATCCATCATTGCCTGTAGATAATAAATCATCGGATACCATTAAAGATCAATTATGCACTTGTGCGACAATCGTATACGTGATCGATGAGTCGATGGAAATGAAAATTTTGAAAAAAATAAACTTCCGCCGAGATTTGTCAAACTGTCTCAAGCAACTGCTGCACGAGTATCGTGCTGATGAAGTAAATAACTGAGACTGAGGTTGCACAAAGTATACAGGAGGGTGAATAAAGGGCTGGAGCGGCTACGAGAAGTGCAAGGTCCTGGGAAGTAAGACAGGGCAGGGCTTCGTAGGGTACGGAGAATAGCGGGACTAGGTAGATGAGAGAGCGTCGATGATATCAGGGTTTCGCGGTTCCGCGGTTACGCTGGTAGCGCCATGCTGGCCGAGTGATTGGTCGAGGCATGAGTGGGAGGGGCGGGGCTACGCAGTCAGTGGGGGGTTCCAGGGCGTCCCGAAAGAGGGGGTTCCTCCCGGCTCAGTGCCTCTCCGTCGGCCTGTAGAGGGTATTCGGTCGGGCCCACCACCACGTTCTTCAGCGGCGTTGCGCCGATCTATGCTCTTATGCTACGCCCGGCAGGGCAGTACACCACACGCTTCTACGAAGCGAGCACCGTACCGTTCGCGCGCTGACGCGACAACCGGCTCAGCGGAGGTAGCCTACCACGAGGCGAGGCATCCTGCTGCCGTTTAATATCGCTGCTTCCCAAGAGAGTCACCTTGGGATACTACTGCGCGCGGCGTTCAGAGAACCAACTTCGTTTGGAGTGTCATACGGTTCCGATTCAATCGAGTTGTACGTTGCTCGAGTACTGCTACTCAATTTATTCGTCGTTTGTGAGATCATTTGTGATTGCTAACCAATAGAAAGGCAGAGAGTGCTCGACCGATACGTGCAGTTTACGTGAAATAAGCACTTTGACAGTACTGGGTGAGGATCTTGTGCGAGCTGAGAGAAGTGGCAGTGGAGAACTCCAAGGCGGGAAACCTGCGACACGTGACGCTCTATCTGGTGGAATCCACGAGTGGTTCTGCAAAAGGAGATACGCGAGAGTGAGCTCCGAAAGGACGGACAGTGAAAGGGGGGAGAGAGAGAGAGAGAGAGAGACAGGGAGAGTGAAAGAGAGTGAATGAGTGAACGTGCGTGACACACCGGGAGAGCTATCTGAAAGAGAGGGTTAGGAGGGTGGGAGTGGAAGAGAGAAAGGAATAGGAGGAGTAACAGGGATAAAAAGTCAACATCCATAGATTATGAATCGTCATTTTTTTTTTGTGAAATTCACTGATACAGATTCAGAGAATGAGGTTTCATGCGAGAAGAATTATAAGTGAATAATTCGTGACTCAAAGCTGTCGGCACACACGTGACTGTGAGCTTTCGCCTCTGAGCTTGCAGATAAGACGTTCGTCTTGTGTTGTTTCTGCTTTTACGTCGAAGTCGTAACACGAAGGGAGACCTGGGTCGACAAGGCTCGAAGTCGCGACAAGGATGCGCGTTCGTTCTCGAAGTGTGTCCCGCGGGTGAATTCTTCCGTGATTACAGTGATTTCGTGGCATTGCCCATGATTGACAGTAATACTCGACACCGTGTGTCTTACCAATGACGTACCTCCATTCCTCCTTCTCAGTGATTGGAGCCAGAGTATCCTGGGAACTATTAATCCAAAGTGTTCATATACGTTTTTGAATCTTGGCTCATGTGTCTCTTCTGCATTTCTCGATTCACCAAGGCTTCCCCACTACTGGATCAATCGACGTCACTTCTCACTAAGGAATAATTCCAATGCTGCGGATTCCTAAAGAATTCCCAGAGGGTCTCCTCCAGCAACCGGGACGTTTAGCTGCTTCCAGAGGATCCTGAACGTCTTCCAATATCCTCTGGGAAATATCTGCCTTGCCTCTCCACGCAGGGAATCTTTTCAAGAAAAAAAAAAAAACAAATCAGGGAGTCCTTATGCTCCATGGAAGAATAGGGAAGTCTTCCATCGGGACGCATACGAAATCGCATTCACGGAATACAGTCGGGAAGACCAGATCCTCGAGGATCACCTTCGCCGAGTGTCCGCATCTTCCAGAATTGATCTCAAGGCGATATCTTCGACCTCGGTGATTTTCGTTTGGCGAAGAAGAGACAGAATATAAATAGGAAGGGAAGGATACGGGAAGGCGTGATCGTGAAGAAGACGGAGGCTGTCGCCCAGCACGAAGTTGCAGCTGTCATCGCTGCATCGTCAACCGGCAGGAAGCCAGCAACTGATTACGCTCGTTGACGATGACGTAGCGGAAGATTTGGAAGCAGCTAGGGGTGTGACCGTCTGCACCGTGTACGCGCTGGACAGAACTGCCTCAGGGCTGGGGGTGGTCGGTGGTGTCGGTGGTGGTCCGGGGGTGGTCGGAATCTGCGGACCACCAACCACATCGCTCACGCCGACGGATTATGTCACGGCAGCATGTTATCCACCTGGGTCGACGCTTACCTTGAGCGCTTCTCACCCCCAGCCCTCCGTCGTTGAAGCTGCGATGACGCCGACCTCGGCGCCAGCACCGGCATCCGCGACGGGACCGAACAACCCCGTTGCGATGAGCCAGCTCGGTACCGTCTACGCTACCAAACGGCGCCGTCGCAATGGAAAAAGGTTAGTCGACATCATTTCTTATTAGATTCATTATTTCGAGAAATCTATCGAATTAACGAATCATCAGTTAATTCATTCAAACGAAACGTCATTCTTGTTACGTTTATTTAAACTTTATGAAGCGAATACGCTTTTGGGTACTCTAGTCTACGTACAAGGTATTCTATTTTGTAGAATAGCCAAGCGTGAAGATCTGGAGACACTTATAAATTTATATTTATTCGCTATATTTTGAAGATGAAAAAGATATTAGTTTCCGTAATTCCTGTGAATACAAGCCCTATAGATTCGCATTCTCGAAGGACGAATGATGGTCTGACTGTCACATTATTGGGAAAGGTGGCTCAAAAAGTTATTACGGTAACTAGTATGTTCCCAGTGTACAAATAGACTGTGAACTGACATGACCTGGTTGTACGTATAAATAATTCAAGGTATGTAAAGCTTGCTTTAGCGTAAGAGTAGTAACCTTTGTTGGTTTGTCGTTCCGTAAGTAGATAAGCAGGGTATCAGCTTTCTTATTCGACTCATCAGTGTTAAATTCCTTCTTGAATAATAATACATTGAAATGTAATATTTTTGAAGTTTTCTACTGTTTACTCGTGTGCCGATGATGGATCTTCATAACTCGTACGTGACTATTATTATATTGATGATCCAGTGGACTCGGGGTAACTACAGTGACATTACACATTACAAATTGATCTTTGCAAAGCACTGACAGTGACTAGACTACCGATGTCTCTTGCTACTAACTATAGAAGCTATAAAAATTCTCATTGTGCGTAACGACCGATACGGCCTACGGATTTATTATTTACGAGCAAATTGCGTTACGAGCACGGAAAATCAGGCGTAAACGCATGGCGTGTCGCGCATGCCTCCTTCGCGGGATTAAAATAATAAATTGATAGCAATTACTTAAAATGACCTGAGAAAATTTGATCTCCTGTCCGTACTTAGGAAAGTGATCCGTGTTACACAATAAGAGTAGGAACTTTTTATCACAAGTATAGCCTGTAACAGTGTCTCACACAGAAAAATGGTACCTTCTTAATCCGAGTTCCCATGAGTTTACAGACGGGGAGAGTATAAACGGTATCTTGAAAATGATTCTACAATGGATGCAAGATTCACTTGTTTAAAGAGAAGTAGGCGTTCCTGGTTTTGAGAAATTAAAGCAATCTGCACCCATCGAGTAAGTCCTTAATCCCCTGGCGACATTCTTGCGTGCAGCAAGTGGTTTTCTCTCTTGTTCGTGTGTGGATCGTAACGCGATGGGGTTGAGCGAGGGTACGAAGAGAAAGATACGGGGTGGCCGGTGCTAAGCTGACATTGACGGAGTGCGAGGCTGATTGCCAAGACGCGGAAAAGTAAAGTCTAAAGAGATTGCCTATCTGAATTCCACCTTGGCTCTTTACCATGGCAATGCTCAATACCGGTAGCGTGCAGCATCGTTCGATATTACAGATGAGAATATGAAGGATACAAGTACGTATACGTACAGCCACTTTATATGACAGAGGAAATCTGCCAAGAGCTACAGGACTTTGCAACGGAGCTAAGAGATCTTTCGGAAAGATCTATCTTAGGTGGAACGTTCGGCAAGCTCGGTGAGTTTGTTTTGAAACGCGGTATATCTTGGGGATAGGATGCCCTCAGGGTTCACGTCTGGTTGGATCCCTGCTCGGTTGGATCGGCCGTATCGCCTGGTACCTATACTCACCTAGGTCCATACGGTATCCAGAGATAGTCAGCAAGAGCACCAAGAATTCTGGAGCCCTTACAGTTTAACGCAAAGTAAATCGTTCGGATGCCACACAAAATCACTGTTATCTATTGTGTACTGGCGGTGCCGATACGTCCATTGGCAGTAAAGTTTAAGCACGTATGACAATGACTGAGTTTACCAGGACGCGTTGCCCACTGGCAGCTCGAGTTTCCTCAAAGTTTACGAAGGTTCGGGGAACGCGCCGCGACGTGGCTCTCGGCTAATGACAGCAGCTTCTATAATTTGGAGTTTTTGAGCGAACAGCCAAATTGCTGGCGAAGGGAGGGATTACTGTTATTACACTCGACTGCGGACTCAGTCGAACCTGATTATACTTTAGTCAGTCTTGACTCTTGACTGTCAGCCCCGTCTTCCTTCACTCTTTCGCTTCTTCTCTTCGTCTTAAATATTCCCTTTCTGCGATTCCTCTGCTCGGCCACCCTTAAACGGGTGACAGCCCACGAGACGCGAGGCTTGAAGATGCGCCTTGACGTTTCGGTATATTTTAGCGATAGCCTCTCTGCTCGACGTTAAAAGGCGTTTGAACTTAAAAAATAGAGCAGAAGGATAAGGGGGATTTGAAATCGCTCGAGCGTATTTTCTGTTTATCTTTAATTTATCTTTTTTTTTGGTCAGTTTTACCTGAAGTATCTTGATATGGCTCCTCGGACGCCCTTTGAATCTATCTTGGACGTCTATGCATGGGACTATCTAGATTTACGCTTTTAATAGGTTATATTTTATTCGAATTTAATGACTGTAACGACACACGGTACTTCCCTTTGCTATACGTAACTACGAATTTAATAAGCCTTGGTAAATTTCGATCCCTACGATTTCTTCGAAAAATATATTTTAGTATACAAAAGGATAGTTAAATGAACCTTTGCCGAAGAGGTCGACGGTCTCTTGATGGATAGCGGCCGTCGTCCTGGCTTTGGGCTGATTAGTTCTTAAGTAATTGCCGAGCATCCTTATGGCCTTATAACGTACGTTTATAGCCTTGTAATGAACCTGTTTCTGAGACCTTTCCTTCATTCGACCAGACGAAGACCGTACTCGGATCTCTGCAGCCTCCGTACCACTTACTCAATTTCTGATACTGCCTCAGGAGCGCCAGAGTAAATGGACGAGATACGCCAAAATAATGATACGATCCGGTAAAGCTTAACTCCTTCGTTAACTTGTTTCGCCAATTTACTGAACACGTATGATGTCGCAAAATGTACATTAGACGGTCCTCTTCTCTACGATATACTTGCATAGAGTGCCATTTTAGATTCCACACATTAAATCCATAAAGGCAATTCGCCACCATCGTTCCCAGATTAAGGATCGTTCAGAAGTCCCAAAACTAGCTGCACCGAACGGATCCAACACCTGGTACCTGATTATCACTATGGTCCTATGTCGCAGAGGCAATTACCGCCATTACTATAGACTCACGTTTCTTGAATGATCCTTTACGATTCAATTATACCATTTGTAGGTAATATCGTTAGAACATTTATCGGCAATCAGAACTACCGATTAGACTCGAAGAATGCTTGGGACTATCGAAGCGTGTCTATTGCTCCATTCGATCGAATGAAATCATGTTGAACTCGAGGTGCGTCCAGAAGGCACATTCAATAAAATTGTATCGCCTTTGTAATTCATCATTTGGATCCAAACTACGCCGGAATATTCATGTCAGGATGGGGACGTCTTTACGTCTTTCCGCGGAACCGCCCGTGCTGTGGAAGGAGTTCCAAGGGTTACGGCGTTTGTGAATAGAGCCATAACGAAGTGAAACGTGCAGGTGAATTTATGCCGCAGGAACGGACGACTTGTACCAACCTAACGACCAATGAGCGACCGAGCGCCCGTTTGAGCCACGTTGTGTTTGAGTGAACGCTGAACGCACCAGCGCGAGTGAACGAGTGAACCTCGTGTACGTGAACTCGTTCGGATGCAACCGACTGTGAGAAGGCCGATTTTACTGGCAGCCAAAAAATTAGGCGCTTCTTTCGTCCGTCTTGTTTACGAGTTCGCTCATCGCTTTCGAGCTCGAACACTTGTGAACGAGCCTTTTACCTCGCGTCAATTGCGACACGCACTCCTTTGTCATACTGCTATGCCGATTTTCATTGTTCTTATTCTTCTTCCTTGTCAACATTCACTCGACTTCCTTTTTTAATGTCTGAGTATCTGTCAGTCTGAGGATGATTTTCATATGTAAATAGCATGGGATTTTTATTCGTTTGTATTCATGGGTAAGTCCAATTTTGTATTGTTGAAATTATTTATAATTAATTTTTTTTTTACCATACTGTCGTGGTACACATCGTGGTAGACATTTTCATGACGGAATTTCAAAATTCATTGTGATACTGGCGGCCCTGAATCGACGATGCCTTGGCGATGTATCTCAACCACGTTCGGATGCTGGGGTCCAGCCGGGCCGGTACGGCGCTGTGTGTTTAACTATTCAATAATTCATCCCGCCATTCATCACCAGCCGAGCGTAAAATTTATCTTATTTTTATGTATTGGACCCCCTCCAACTCGCCACCATGCATCAACCGCTTATTAGCCGTAGATTTGTTTAACTGTGAAATCCCCGGCGCTATTGTTTCGATTTGTCGACCTGTAACGTCCTCCAGTGTCTCCACACGGGGTCTCCGCCATCATGGGAAAATTCTAGGACTTCCCATTCATATGAAATCGTCTTACAAACCCGCGTATACTTTTGCTCTCTGTAACACGTGCGAATTAATTCTCTTACGTAATTTACTAGAGCCATAACAGTATAAGAATGCAGAGTCCAATTTTTTCACAAGGAATTTTCTAACCTACAAAACATAAAATGAGGTTACTCTGTACGAAATATTTAGTGACGCAACATTTACTTGGCTATCGGTGATACCTTGTATGAGTTATTTTGAAAAATTCCAAAAATTACATGTGTTCTCGTTCTGTGAATCGCATCATACAGAAAAGAGGCATTAGCAGGGCTAAGTATAGCATCAGTTGGTGTCTCCTGGTCCTTATAGCAGCTACTTCCGGTGCCTCGGAGGCGGATTCTCATTGTCATTACGTCACTCCAGACTGTCATTTGCTTTTTCAAGCATCTGTCCTTCCCACCGAGGGAAACGACGAGTGTGATGAGCGCGATTACGCAGGAGGAACTTGCCTGGATGCTTTCTCGTAACGGTATAGCGAATGCTCAGGTGTATATATATATATATATATATATATATATATATATATATATATACACACACATATATATATATGCACACAACACTTATATTCAGCTATTTAATCAAAGTATGGTCATGAAGGTTATACGTCAGAAAGTCGATCATTTGATCGCTATGGCTTGTATATGGCAGGTTGAAAATTGAATGCGCCACACCGGTTTTTAAAGGTATTAACAAGAGGATAGCTCGAAGCTATAAGTTCAGCGTGTATACCAGCGTTCGAATGCCGAGTTTGTTCGGTTTGTCTACTTTTCCTTCAGGGTTGTGACGTATCTACGCTCTGCATACGCTAGTCTTCTAACACACGCGTGCCTCTGTAATTATTACTTAATAACCGTGCGTTAAGTTGATTAATTAATGGCTGGTTTGATCCTAATAACGAGTTTACTCGGATACGCTCTTCCAACGCTACTGACTCACGATGCTGAACGATCTTGCGTTTCGTACAGATACATTCCTCTGTCTACCCTTGCTATACGAATTTGCACAACATATATTGCACTAGTAATAGTACAAATATGGCGGACCACGCCCTCGGCTTCCCGAAAGAGTTCTTGACCGCAGCATCCGGATCGACGACCTTCGTTTCATCGTACGTGAATTATTTTCAAGGGATTCGCTCGAATTCTCAGCCCAACAGCGATTATACCGGTTTAACCCTTTTTTTCTCGAATTTCTCTCTTTTTAATCTCTATATCTCTTTCTCCTTCACTGTTCATTGTTGATTTTCGACTCGAATCCCGCTTAGGTACGAATTCTCGCGTTTCAAGAGGTGCTTGAACGAGCCGACGGTTATAACGAACGGCGGATCCCTTCATTTCGATATTCGGCCGATTCGGCGGATTTGCATTTCAGAGTGCAATATTAGACGGTATAAACATAGAGCTAGTGCGTGCAGGGCGGTACCCTTGTAAACACAGGGTATCTAGATCCGTTCTGCCTTTATCATCTTCGCCTATACGTCCTGATGCCAATTTTTCATTTTTCCCTTCAACCCAAACCCGCCATTCGCAACGAATATAAAATCGCGATTACATGGAGTATCGTCCCTGAATGAAAATTTTCAAAAAACCATGCACTTTAAAAAATATTTTTGATGTACAACAATTTTGAAACGTAGAAAAAAAAGCCAAAATAAAAGTCACGTAATTCTTGAATTTAATAGCAAATGATACGTCTTAAAGCACTCTTAGGTATGCAGCTCATTCATTATATTCATAAGAGTCGCGACTACTGAAATAGTGGTTGGAGGATATTTAGCCTAGGGCTTTGAAATATCGGTTAAAGAATACCGCGCTGTAGTATTCACCCCCTTTACTTACCAATCACCATTACGTCTATCTTGCTGGTAGCGCATTAGGTACGTCCTCTGCTCCTCGAATTCCTTCGTAAAGGTACCCTCGCCCATATCGAATCAGACGGAGCAGTATGGTCCAGGGGACCGAAGCAACCTCAAGAGCACCTAACGAGATCTCATCTGTAAACTCTAGTCTAGATACTCTCAGAGCGCTATGATATTAATGAATAATTTCCGTTAGCTATAACCAAAGGGAGTTTATCAAAGGGTCGAGCTGAAACACCCTCAGTGGCTCATGCCAGAGGGATAGGTCTAACGTGGTTTATACGCGACTCCGCGGTATATACTCCACTAGCAGTGCTCCACGAGCGTATCATTACCCCGCCCAGTGGCTAGCTCCGAAGATTACACGTCTGCGCTTCGGTTCAGTTGAGCTCTGCTAACTTGAATTGGTAAGAACCACTGCCGCGTTACGGAGCCGGATAAGGGTAGGTAAAGAGTTAAAGTGTGCGAGGAGACCCAGTCAAAAGAGCCCGCCATCATTTTGAAAATTTGCGCATTTTCCCTTACGTCTTCGTAAGCAGCACTTTTTTTTATCCTTGACTGCGATCAGAGGGACGCTGGAGTATGTGAGAACTAAAAAGATATAGATCGCGCTTTTATTAATCTTCATGATTTAGGAAGTTCTAAACAGATTGTAACGGACGGTCGAAGGGAAATGGCTGTGTGAGGTGGATTTGATGTTTTAAATGTTATTGCGTCTACAGACATTTTATTAGCATAAGCTCTTTGAAACTTGCCGCGAGTGGCAGCTGAAGCGGGATGGGCTCCGTTTCCGGTTTACTACTAAAGACAGAATGTTGTACTGCTTGACTGCGTCACGATACTTGGTTGATTCTTATTTCGTTTGATTTTTAATTATTTTGTCTGAATACATTTTTTTTTGAGAGAGAGAAACGACCAGGCGGTCTTAATATACATTTTTCAAAAGCGTCTGATCTGATGAAGAATAAGATATTCTCTTGCCCTCTTTAACTCTCGTTTCTCTACGTCGCTATGAATTCTTAATTATACAGTCACTCTGCATAAGGCTGCAATATGCAGTAGGGATAATTCTCCGTTTCCTTTGATGGACTTTGGAAAGTCTCGAACAGCATGTATTGGCATATGAGTAAAAAAAAGGTCGATCTTCTCGCGTGACACTGTCCAAATTGGTGGGACCGTTAGGCGTATCTCGTGTTCGTCGACTGTAGGCAGCCGACGTCTCTGAGTAAGCAGAAAATGGTGGACGGGCACACGTATCAATTATTAATAATACTTAAGCCCGTGGTATGTATACGATACACTCAATGATTTCATGTGATTTATGCGAACTCGAGCAGTCGGACTGATTTCGTTCTAACGTGGCGATGACAATCGAGTCTGAAGGTCGTAGAAAGTTTTGACTGTCCGATGTTAGGTAGGGTATATGGCTCGAATATTGGTTGATAAACGCCCACGTAGATAAAGGGTGCACGCACTTCGAAATCATTGGCCACCGTGTCGCACGAGGCGAGAGGATGAGAAAGTTCAATGAACGTCACTGTGTATACTTGCGGATGAGCTTACGACGATAAAGTAAGCGAAATAAAAAAAGAAGCTTGAACAATCTGATCTCGTTACGTAAAGGCACGTTCCTCGTCGAAAGGAAGATTTGGCGTGATTCGATCGTCCGAATAGATTGGAAAGTGAGTTGCGCCCGAAGAGCCGACGAGCCGGAAGACTCTGCTCGAGCGTAAGGGGCACCCCTCTTGCTTCTCTTCGGACTAAAAGGATGATGCTGAATATCAACGCAGGAAATTGTAACGGAGAAAGTAACGGAAACGAGCGCTCCGAGAGACATCTACATCTGGTCCTGATCATTCGGATGCTGGGAAGAGGAAATTTTTCACAGATGCAGGGTCGGTCCAATCGACTAGAAGGTCAATACTTATCGCACTTTGCTCATTTCTTTGACATCCTTTTTGACCTCTTCTTTTTATCTCGCTTCATCCCTTTCACGCGTGTATCTTTTCCACTTGTAGTCTCCCGCTTCAAAAATCAGCCGCTTTTAAGAATAATCGGTGGGCGCGGTTGCAACGCGATAGTTCCAACGGTGCGCGGTGCGAGCGGTTCAGTCGTCGAGATGCGCCAGCGCCAAAAAGAGGAAGATGAGGATGAAGAGGCGCACCGTGTAGACTATACCAACGCATGGACCTATACAAACGGGTTGGTTTATTCGCTCCTCTTGCTTATATAGCCTCTAGCTACCACCTTAACCCGAGACTGACTGACTCCTCTTCTCTCTCTTCTTCGCTTGTCCTGTATGCTTGGGTTTCACTGCGCTAGGACCAACGGCAAGAGTAGCGCAGCGACGCGCAAAAGCGGTCTTTGCAAACGAGAATCTACTAGAGCAGAGCTGCTAAGAAATAGCTTGTAACGTAACTCGACACTTCATCGACATTTAATCCTTCCTATAAGAATTAACACGCCACTCACTGTCATGTAAACAAACGGACGTTGAATATGCCTGTGATTTTTAACAGCTACCTACTACTACACCCGTTAGTGCATAGTATGGCGCCTCGGATGCTTTACTACTGTACTAGTGTACCTTCGTGATACAGGCGACACGATACAGCCCATCGAACACATTTGGCGCTTAGCCATTATAGGTTTGCACAAGATTTTATCTTTGTGTAAATTGTGTAATTTGATTCGTTATCATTTATCATTCAGTGTATTGTCAATATCTGAGATCTATGGATTATTTATTTTCGTTGATTTGAGACATTTTTTCGAACTCGTGCGCCAAATTCGTTATCGGATTACCTGAGAATATACTTGGATACGAATTTTCTAGTGCTTAACTCATGCTTGAAAGCTCATCACGCTACGGTTTTCTCATAAACTACGAAATGAGCTCTTCACCCCCCGTCCCCCTCCCATCGCCGCGAATGCGACTGACAGTCTTCTAGCTACGGTTTGCGGTTTCGTGGCGCCTCATGGCGGAACAGTTTAAGAATTATCCCATTAGCGCTAATGAGGGAATCTGAAGTCAATTAAGCATCCCGTGATAATATGAGACCGATAAGAATGGAGCCGATGATTATGCAAACTATTGTACGGTCAGCTGCTACACGCCTTTCTGTGGACGCGTAGATATACGGAGGGACTGAATAAATGGGAGAAAGAAAGTCAATGAAAAGGGAGGGAATATAGATGAAAGATGATAATGGAAAAAGGATACGTTACTGTTTGCACGTTTTGTCTTTTACGTCTCTATCGTACATATTTTTTTAAAGAAACTTTTGGCGAAATAAAACACATTTTTATCGATCCAACTCCATTCTACGGTAAAGGGTAGTTACGGCTTACTTAGTTCATTCAAGTACGGCCTGTAGTCAAGTAAGAAAATATTTAAATACATTTTTGGCGCAATTTATATTATATGTATTTCCTGTCCGCGTGTTTAGTCACTCCAATTAAACTTCGCATCGGAGAAACAGCACGTGGAAATCCTCCACTGCGGGTATGAACTAATCGAAACACCTGCTTCTCTCGCTCGTATCGAACATTGTTTACTTGCTTTACATATAATCCATTTCAGGTAACTCTGTCGGATCATGTTTATTGTAACTACGTGTTGTAGTTGAGATAACAGGAAAGATTTCGTTCAATTAATTCTATCGTATTCGATAGAATTAAAAGTCACTGGATACAAATAAATTTGGCAGTTGGTTTTTCCAAACTTTTTTTTTCGGTATTACTCATCCCTAAAATAATGTAGTCTTATGAAATCTGGATCAGCATCTTCTCGTTGATGCTTATGTTATACTAAATCGATTATGTTACCGAATTATGGTACATTAAATAGATCGATTTTGACTAATTTGAATCGACGATTAATTTTTCAAGGTTATCGGTAAAATACAACCTAGCTACCTGAATTTAATTGATATTCTACCTGACATATTTCCATATTTCTGTCGGAATATTTAAATGTTTCTCGTAGCTACGTCCATATTTGATGATTATTTTATCGATCAATAGAGAGTACATAAAATA
Source organism: Cephus cinctus (assembly GCF_000341935.2). Classification (NCBI taxonomy): domain Eukaryota; kingdom Metazoa; phylum Arthropoda; class Insecta; order Hymenoptera; family Cephidae; genus Cephus; species Cephus cinctus. Next base: position 2,393,033 of record NW_014332838.1, read on the forward strand.
GCATTATGTACCTTACTCTTCTAAGCATTGTGTTTATTGAATTTTCTTGATTCTTATCAGTATACAGTGAAACAGTTGTTTAAATAGTATAGAGTTGCTTGTATTATTTCTTCGTCTCCTCCTTGTATTGTCCTTCACTCACATATATGGTCGCGTAACATTCTGCTTTGGTATAGATATCAGTAGCAAATCTGATTAGCATTAAAGGGGGTTATCAGCCATTTTACATTGTGCGTGAATTCACCTGTCTGTCATTTCACGCTCTGGTCAAAGCCGTTTAGGCAGTGTGACTGGCCGAGACAACATCCAGACACCGTGCATCGCGAAACATCACATTCTGATCGTACCTGGATAGCAGTCGTATAGCCATTTGCAAAAGTTTTTCACTTGGCGACGAGGCGATTTAAAAATTCAGTATTTCATACAGGCTCGTTCAACTTGAATATGCAAAGTAGATTTAATAGCTCTCGTACACTTACTTGAATTAATTATTATTTGCGATCGATCAGTCGTACAAAAAAATTGTTTCTTCTCATACGTACGTCACTCTGTCACTCACGTAAATGCCCATTACTCTGTCTTCGTCGCACTCGTACCAAGTAGAAGAAACTCAAAAATCCTCAATAGCTAACTCCTTTACGATCAGTCGTTAAGAATCAATGATTCGTTTAAATAATTATTCCTAACTTTTTGTCAATCTTCGTTGCAAAGTGTTAATACATCATTCATAATAAATACAGTATTATTAAATGTCATATTTGTTTTTAATTTACAATTTTAATGGAAAAGAATTTCTTTTCCGTATGGCTTGCAATTCATACAACTCTCATACGTGGGTATTTATGGTTGTTGGTAATATTAATTTCTCCCTCCAGTTTATTAATAAGGTCGTGAGACCGTCGAAATATGTCAGACTTATAGCTGACATGTCTGCGAGATATAAAGTACAAGTCTATATGTGTCCACTGACAAATTTGCCATTCAGCTATCACGTACTTTATACATGTATATACTTATTGCGATCAGTGCTTACTAGGCGCACGAGGAAAAACGAATAAAGTATAATGAATACCGCTGACCAAGAATTGATTTTTCCATTAATACGTATTTCGACTCCTTATCGACTTCCATTATAATAAATTGAAGTTGCCAAGGTCAGTGCTATCCTGACCATCTCATACAAATAGTCATCAAAAATAAAACGTATAATAGAATACCTGAGTTCGATCAAAAAAAAAAAAAAAAAATGATAAAAGGCAAATATCAAATTGAATATAACAAGCGTGAGATGAGAATAGCGTATCAGTAAAATAAATGAATTTTATTCGTGGCGTTTTTACGGCCGGATTGACGCGATTATTCCTTAAGAGTCTGAAAAATCATTCATTGCGCTGGCTAAAAGTCCAAGACCAATCATTGAAGTGAAATTTAATCGCCTAAATTATCATTGTCACGCTTTGTCTATTTCCAAAGCGTTTGATCTAACGTATACCAGCATACGTAATTTGTTGGAGGCAACTACAGTTACGCAATGTCGAGCGTATCATCAATGCGCACAGTTCACAGTAGCTCAACTGGAATCATCGTACCTGAAAGAAGATAAACTGTGCAGCCATATTGCTTTTCACCAACTTTTTTTAAGGAATGGCAGCCTTATTTTTACCCTCTAATTTCCGTCCGAGATGTGGGTTACGATGGTAAAGCTCGGGCACATAAGTTCCTTCGCTATCAGCGTCCAGGGGTGGCCTCTGGAGCCGTGGATGGTAGAGTTGAGGGGTCACGGAGACCCAGAGGAGGACTTCACGATCGATTCGACAGCAGCGGTGCATTATATTTTAGATATAGGGATGAAAATAATAATAAAAAATACATAGAGGAAAAGAGAGAGAAATGCGTTAGTGCAAGAAAAAGGAAAACACGTATAAGAATATACCATATAAGTAGCGAGGATCATCTAAGCGAGCTAGAAAATTGCCGCTGAGATGGGCGCCCATTTTTAAGGTGCGAAATGATACGCGGATAAAAATTCATCCGGGTATAAATCTGATTTTAATGGACGTTGTTACCGCCACCCCCTCCCCGCCCACCCCCTCTCACCGTCAGCCTCAATTATAATCCACAGAATTACTCACACAGGGACCCGCACCAATGATAGTACACACTTGCTGCAGTTTCACTTTACCCGTGTGATAATATTATGCAAGCCGCGCTTATTATATAACAGTAGAAAATCCTATCACTGCGGTATTCACGGGTTTAACGCAATTAGTATTCCGCATCATAACTACCGAATAGTGTATATGGGGGATCGGACTGAATTATTCGTATGATAGCACTTCCGTCATTTTCTTACGGTTATTGGCTAACTTCAGATTCAACGGTAACCGAATTGTCATGACTGTTATAAAAATTTGATTTTTCTTTCGTTTACAGGTAAGGCAATCGTCACGTACTAGCTGGGAATCGTGAAGTCAATGTTTTACAGCCACTATCAATTTACAGGTAATTTCAAAATATGTTAACACAATACGACACCTTGTTAATTAAAAATTCGTTAAGTCACGACACGCGTTCGGATACGAGTTTTTAAAGGCTACACGTACGGGGTCAGATTTTGTTTGTACGCGAAGAAGCTCAGGGTAGTCGCTGGTAACAAATTGATAGGAACTTTACATCAGATTATACGAATGGCTTGAGTCCGAAGCATTCGTCGCGTCCTGAGGGAAAGCAAAATCGACCCGGCGATCCACTGCGCGCAGGGCCAGTGCTTTGTTTAATTAAATGCCTCTGCCCCCGCAACTTGAAACATGGCAGTACTTAGCGCATAGCGGAATAAAATAAAACACATTTACACTATTGTGGCGGCGGGGGCGAGCGTGTGCAGGTACTGCGCTATCTATATGTGATATGTATATATAGTTATATTAGGTATACACACGATTCCACGATTACATTTACAAACAGTTACAGCCATTAGCGAGCACGCGAAACCTGGGGCACTAATTTAATCCACGTAATTATGAGAAATACCAATGGCGCTCCTAAGAGAAATCCGAAAAATATTCCCATAATAGTCATTGTTTGCATGCCACGTTTATGCCTCGTGTAAACACTGTGTGTATCACATACGCGATGTATTGGACGTTACATATTCATACGGGAATCAGGGTAAGCAATTTACCTACAATCGAATTGATATTATGCTCCATTAACTATATCTAATGCAATGCGTATACCTGCGCGTTACTTAATCGCATGAATCTTCAGCCTCGTCATCGCGCACCTTCGCTAGGTGTAGATTTACTACGTCATCGTCAATTACAATTTTTTTGTTTTCGATCATTTCGCTAGATAAGCGTGTATTTACATCGAGCTTAAGTCCTCTTTCCATGTTTCTCCACTTTTTTTTTTTTTTCTAATAAACTGCGACGAAAATTTCAAACTTGCCTTCGTATATATATATTTTTTTTATCGTCAAGAATTCACTGTACACATGCACCCGAGAAAGTAATGACATCGATATTAGTTAACTATCCAAATAGGTGTAATATTAGACGTGAGATTTCGGATTTCGTACAGCCGCGATTTGTGAGGCGTTTTACTTAACTCCTGGCTCCAGGGTGCGCCCAGCGAGACCATGACAGCTGCCTCATTCTCATTAGTCACGTTTGTACGAAGCTCATAACGCCCTGCGGTAACCACATACACGTTAGAGAGGCGCCGCCGCGTTGCACACTACCCCCGGGGGACTAGAAAGCCTGGAAAAAAACAAGGAGTAAGAAAGAAATAGAATGAATTAGTCGAGCGAGGACCGCACCCACCGAGAGAAAGGGGTGAAAATAGTGGACGAATTAAATTAGTGCTTGAAAAGGGAAGCTATGGCGAGTGTCGCGCAGAGGGCGATATTATACCACAATTCTGTTATGCGCATGCGTATATACGTATATATGCGTATCAACGTTATCACGCATCGCGGTACCCGATTAGGTGACTCTCGTGGCTGGAGCTCTTAGTTTTTTATCGCGATCAAAAAAAAAGTACTCGACTCTCCTCTTTATAACTTTCCTTTTTTCGTAATTAAAGCACCAGCCACGTATTCTCCGTGCCGTTGTACAACTCGAACCAGCAGCTTTGCAAGTGTCTCTGAGGGATGATGCTCTTGCTAATCTTATCGGTGTAATTAGGTAATTAGGTCTTTACGGAGATATCGATGCAGAATAGGATTATTCGATAATGCAAAATTCGCCCAATTTAGCTGTAGACGGGGCAGATAATGCCGATGTAATTACACGTGAGGACGTTTGATGCATGGCGACCATTATACTCCTATTAAACTAGGCTCCGCTGTTAGATGCCTAGACGGGTACATCGCTCTCAGCTATGGACTCCGACGCCTAGCTAGATAATAGCTATCCTCAAATCCAAATGCTCTGTACGAGAATGCCACCGAGCAGACCTATAATTTGCGTTTTACCTGGTGCACGCTGTGCTGTCTCCGTATAGACATATTTCGAAAACGTTCTTTTGCTGCGATCCGAACGGGGAAGGTTACCCCGGTACAGATACGTCGGATACGGGCACAAGCGTACTGGTCGAGGATCGAAAGACAATGAAGTCGATCAACGGGCTGTCAAGAATTCGTCCTGTTATATTATATACCGTATTACCCGCGAGCATTGGAGCTAAGTCGATATGCATAAAACAAGGTCAAAATAAGCTATCGATATTCGTGTTAATATTCTGCTAGAACCAACCAATCTTTTGGACTTCATATCAGGTCGCGGTGACCCGGCCTTTCTTAGCCTTGTCCATTCGATCTCTATGCTAAAACTACCTTTGGTCGCTGCATTCGCCGTGATAAATGCTTTACGTGCCTTTCAACTGGAAAGCAGTCCGTTTTCATAGGGTACAATAGTCTGCTTCCTACAGGGTAGCTAGCTACGTCTTGGATTGGTCGAATTTCTTGCGCAACCCTCCAAACTATGGACCAATGGGGTCGTGATGGAAACTGCAAGTCATCTGACATTCTGTGTGGGTAACCAATGAGCTGTCGTACTGCAGGAAGTAATAGACCAATGAAAATCTCCCCTAGGTTACAACTGTATGAGAAAGTAAACTGGTGTGACATGCGTTCGGAAACTTGTTCTGTTTAATGTGACTATGATTTTCGCCATTAGGGTATATCCATCAAGATATGTCGGTACCATCCGAGATACATATACTGACGTGTTGGTAGCTGTGTCACTTGCGAAGTAAACGTCAGCGACTGACGTGACATTTCGAATAATCTAATATCTTCGATTTAATGCTGTATATAGTTTTCTACGAAATAGGTATATTCTGACGTTTAATCCAGCCTCGAGGCACTACGATAATAGGAGGTATGTGTGTATCGCGTGGACGGGGGTGCGTAGCACGGACTGGTACTGGCAGAGGGTGATATCATAGGGACCTCCCCTATATCAGGCTTGATATACAGCCCCCTATCCCATCATAGATGAGCTGCCCTCTTTTTATGGCATCTGACGTCTCGAATGGAATGGGACGAGTCTCATAAATTATGGCGGCTTCCACCCTGGGCTACACGTCGAGCCACCGCTCTTCCCGTTTCAGCTCGATCTTTCATCGCCTTACGAAATCCGCACGATTCTCCGAGACTCGTTGGGGATTCGAAAGACGACGAAAAGGAAAGTGAAGAAATAAATTCTTTCGATAATAGGACACACGAGTTTTGCCAATATGCTTTGACATTTCTTCTTTCTTTTATATTATTTTTGACACATTTCTCAAAGTATCTTTAAATTACATGTTGTCTTGTGATCGATATATCTTTTTCTTATAATCGCTGGTCGTCCCGAATGCGCGAATTGATTGTAAGAGAGTCAATCCCATACTTTTGGCCAGAATAAGTGTCAGTAATTTAACGATGTTAAATAATTTCAATAGAATTCCAATTGAATTAATAGAATCATTCGGTAGGGTGCCATCTGTTGGTCAAACGTCGCAACGCATGTAACAATGCAATTGAGGTGCATGCAGACCGCCAAAAATACTTGTCGTACGTGTTCCGTGGTATATAACGTTAAATATTACAGTTTAACGACTTTGACATTAAAACATACGGTCGATTAAAAAGTGGCGGGGCATATCAATTATACCGTTAATTACGCTAATTAGGAATGCATAATTATTGCCAGGCTGCAGCGGTCGTCTATATGCAGGCCAGCAGGCATAATGGGGCCCGCGCGGTCCGGGCCCTCTAGGCCTATACGAGTCCCCACTAGCATCAGACTACCTGTCTGTGCTTACCTTATATATACATATATATACGGTATATGTGACGATGTACATACTCACCTAGCGCACTTACTGCTTATTATCTGAGTGAAAATTGTGCCGCGCTGATAAACCATTTTAAATACAATCATTAACTTCGCGTTCCTATTAGCGCAATTTGAATTTGCATTTGATAAATATGCAATTTCGTCGGTTCCTCTTTTTACGTTACGTTGCTGTCTTTTTGATCTTTTCTGAAACCCCTCCCAAACAGACAGTTATTAATCGTGCTACCCGATAAGCCAGGGGACAGTTGCACAATGCAAGTACAATAATTTGCATACGTGATAAGAATATTTTTTTCGACCTACCGCTATATTGCCCAATTTCTATTTAATTTAATTTTTTTTACACATTTACAGCGTATCAGACTTCTTGCTTCCGTAAAGAGATATCTGTCGATCGAGTAGGCATTGTTTTCAAGACGCAATACCAGAGCGTAGGAGAGCCCCGTTAAAAGTAATTAACCCCAGTACGGTGGATTAGCGATTCCACGTATTCGAGATACGTACGAACTTAATTGTCACCAGATCTCGTTGCCTAATTCCTCGACTGCTTTGATCTCGCCGAGGGGATCGACGATTAAAACAGACCGAATTGCAGAAACGCTCGTACGACCGTATCCTGTATGTCCAACAGTCTCCAATTATTGTCTCTTGCCGTCGTTCAACTTTTCCCCCTTAATTATCTTATCGTGTCACTATCGTAATTATTCCCGGGGTGCATTTCGAGCTGAACTATTTCTCTGCCGGTAGCGTTTCCTGTCGCTTTAACGTACCTATTATTTTTCCTTCGATTATCAGTCTCTACCTGATCTTTTTTTTTCATATGGAAAAATTCTCCTGTATCACATTAGTCATACTTCGCTCCGCACAGTCCGGCATCGAAAGGGAAACTATGTGATCTAGCTCGTAAATAAAACCCAAGATAATTTCAAGTTTGAAGGCACTTCGGGCAGCACTACTAACGTATACCTTACTGTAACGTAACTGTAATTAAAAAGACATCAAACCCCAGCACAACGGAATTCCTGGTAGCGGCCAGTGAGTTTAACCGATGGAAACTATGCGTTCGATAATCCAAGAGGTTTTTTGCTCTCTTCCGGGTCTTGTGTAGCAGCAGAAGAGCGTGCTCGACGCTCAATAGAAATTTCGAAGAAGAAGAACTATCAAGATCGAAAAAACAACCGAGGAATCAATGACATTGCTCTTGATCGACGATCGATCTCTTATACACTCTAATTATCCATAGCAAATTAATTGAGGCCCGAGACTAGTGCGACCCTGGTAATTGGACTTTTCGACAGTAACAATAGGCTTCGTTACGACTCGTTTTGCCTGGTTTGAAATTGTCGAAAGCGAGGGTAAATTAATGATCGACTAAAGCTCTGACTCCTTCGGTTCGTAACCGAGCCGACGGGTACGTACGAAAATCGACCGGAAACGATTTAATGGCCAGGGGTGTTATACGGGCTTTATAGTACAGGGTGCCTAGTACTAATGCTGGTTCTTCAGATATCGCATGGCCTGCTATATTACGGCAGAGCTATCGAAATGCAATTTCCGGATTGTTCGTTAATGAAAAATAAGAATTGCTCCTCAAAGGATACATAAATGGGTCTGCTTGAAACGGCACGTATTAAACCGCCGTGCTTCCAGGGCAGAGGCTGAAGACCCGTCAAATTGAAGAACCAAAGAAACCGAGGGGCTAATTATAAAGCCAGCTGGAGATTATTATTATTTCTCAATTGACCGTCAAACTATGGCGCTCGCTCAGGCCCTCTAATTAAATAGCCAGTGGGGTTAACGCCTTTCGTTACGACATCAACGCGACCCTTACACGCTTTTACGTCCTTGAAATCCATTTACATAAAACCGGATGCGATCCTTCTGTTTTGCATTTTTCAAATCATAATAATAAATCTTCCATCCGCAATTAATTCAGTATTCCTGCGCATTAACTTGTTTAATATATTTTTATATAACGTATTCAATTTTTAAGAGTCTCTTTGGTTAACTGTTTGCTCCTTTGGCGTCGATCCACTTCGGATGGACTTTTCATAAGAATCGAATCGAATCGATTATTAGCGAAATGCCTCGTTAACGTTATTGCATATTGTATTGCCTCGTCTTACGCTTCGTTTAATTTGCTAATTTTTTCTTTTTTTAACGCACCGTGTTCTTGGGCATTGATCAATCCACAGTACATACTTTACGCACTGTGCTGATTGCATCTCGTGTTTATTTTATTCTTTAATGAATATTCTTACTTCTTTACTATCGTCGTCATCAGTTTCCTGATTGTCTGCTCCGCTACTGTATAGTTGGTTGCCGGTTATATTTCTGTCGAGTTAAGGCGAATGATCGTTGTCCTTTGTTTTACGTACGTCTCATTCGTACAGCATCGTCCCATAAAGGACATTACCATGTAACGTTAAACTGTCTTCTTATACGTACAAGTTGGTTGTACGAATAGAACGTATTTCTCTATTGTCTGATTTCTTATGAAGAATTCGTCAAGTCTAATATCGTCCTACGTGCTCCTGCTATTGCCGAGCTGTAAGTACCCTACCAACGATACTTCGTTATCGGTTGCGTATCATTCCTAGTGTATTGCCCGCGAAGTAAATCGATAATTCCAATTGGCTGCGGATCATTTTCTGTTTTTAATTATCCTCAGGTTAGACAGGGTTAACTCCATTAAGTTCGTCCTGCAGCCAAGTAGGCGCCCTGAACTTTTATTATTTACTTCATTACCTCGAACTCTTATTGCGCTCCTTTACTTTGGAGCGTCATTCAAATATCCTTTAATTAAAGCTTATTGTTGGTAGCCGTTACGTTTTCTGTGCTAAACTATTGGGTCAAGAATTATAACAAAACAGATCGGCCGGATTTCCGGTAATCTCGTTCGACGCTTCATGTAAAACGGATAGTTGTACAAAAAGGTTTACTGCCCCTTTTAAATATCAAATTTATTCTCACTGAGAGAAATTTGATACGTGAGTATTATTTTTAATTTCCAGTAAAAATATCACAGTCTACTGGTCTAAGCTATTTTGTCGATGGATGATGCAGCACACATTGCACATATTTTCTTGACGGTCAACTAAACGTCTGATTAAACACCTTGTAATATTTTTTTAAATGTAAAAGAACGACGTGATCACCCTGAAAATACAATACGTAGAAAAGCAGTGCAGATATGCCTGGAATTTCGTATGTGAAAATGAAGCAATAGAAATACAAATTATATGAATATTGTAAGCGGGTGGTAATACTTCACTTGACTCGCGCCAGTTACAGGTGTAATTTCGCAGATAAACGCTCGATTGGCAAGCTCTGCTGTAGGTGGTAACAGTCGTATTGTAACTTCATGAGCCAGTAGTTTCATGCGCGGCAGCGGAATTGGAAAGTTTACGGTTTCATAGAACGTAGCCGACCAGCCAATGCTGCCAGGGTAGGCCAACTAGGCGTCGGGACGCCGGTCGAAGAAAGATTGCTCGAAATGTTTTAGTCACGGGGAAGAATATCTGACGGTGGTCACGAAACGACTGGCAGTTAGTTTTACGATGTTTGAACCCGGTCTACCGAGTACCACCGTCGGGTGGTAAGATACGCGCTTAACTGTTGGCTGCTTTATATTGCCCACTTGGCAGAAAAGCGCCAACTACCAGGCTCCTTGACACTTATTCTGTAAGGTGAACATATGTCATATTCTTACTTCAAGTCGAAAGAATGTCGTCGAAAGCATATGAAAAGGATATATATATTTGAAATTAATATTTAATAATTTAGTACTTCGGTCAAATTAACAATTCTTTATGTACGTTTCTATCAAGCGCGCTCTGGCGGTAAGTACCTGAAAGAATTTCACGTCATTTCTCCTCGATCTCTAAACAACCGTGTAAGACTATACTTTTTTCTACCGTGCGCGACTTCCATGCTAAAGTATCTTCGGAAACCACTAATTCCGTCAGCAAGCTCAGCCCCTAGTACTCGCTTGCGTTGCGTGCCGATGTTACCGGCGTATCGTTAATCCCTACACTCTGAAAGAGACGTTAAGATGCGTACGCACTTTAGCGAATTTTTTCTCTCACCGTTTAATTGTCGTTTTTTTTCTTTTGTAACGATACTCTTCGTAAAAGCAACCCTTCTCATCGTGTTGTTTTGATATCTGTCAATGCTCGTTTACCGTAATGTCAATAAGGATAGCTGGGCTATAATTATATCTTTTTGATACCACTAATTTTTCTCAGCTATCTTAATGTTACCCGTGAAAATTCTGACTCCGGCACGGCGAGATACAACTTGAGCTAGAGTGGCGGCATGTAAATTTCCGGACAAGCGCGTAAAGCACGTACGGTCGGCCGAGTATCGGCTAACCTTACACTTCTGTCGAATCGGTAATGGTTATAGCCGTTAATGGCCACGTATTTCAGAGCGGCCGAGGGTTCATTTCACTAGTCCTTTTTCTGACCGGCTCCGCACAGCGGCCTGCCAATGAGACTGAATGTGGCTGCGAGTGCAACAATTATATCGAAGAGTCAAAGGTCAGGCGTGCCGCGACTACGTAGTGCCGCTGTCCGCCCCGGCCGCGATACGTAATTACCTGGCAAAGCGTTCGCCGATATTTATGGGATCGGGCGAGAGATCAAAATCGAATTGTGAAAGTCCCACGTGCTTGCGACTGTCACGCCTTACGTGCTCACCTTTCCCTCGTGTCTAAACTTTTGTTATTCATTCATTCGCTCGTGTAAATTTATTTATCCTGCCTTTTTATATAATCGGAAATTTAATATCGTCGACCTTGAATTACTTCTATACGATCCTTAAGCTCGCGCCTCATTTCTCATGATAGAGCGATAACGTAATCGACTCTGTAATCAATGGCTAATATTAATGACGTTAATGGCACTTTGATAGCCACCCACGGTCAAATACCACCCAACGTAATACCACTCGTTCTCTCTGATCCTTTTTGGTACTTCACCGACTCGTATCAACGATAGGAGGAAATTTCTTATCGATGTTTATTGAGCTCTATTGATGCTCCACGTAACGCGAGTATTCGACGTGGAGATCGGCTCGCTGTTAAAAATACTCCAGGACGATTCATTGAACGTTTAATCGTGTAGTTTCATCGATACTTTCACGTTGCTCCGGGTCGTTTCAATCCCATAACCAGTAACGTCTACACGCTTATATCCAAGATCCACGTGGATGATCCCACGAGAAAGAGACATACCTTCAATTCAATTTCCTTGTGTCGGTATTTTCACAGTCCTCGTGTTATGCTCTAGACGTGTAAAAATAAATGAATCGAAAGAATTTTAACTTCGTGTAGAAAGACTTGGGCAGCTCTTCCCTCCATTGACTCCCTTTCGTCGCCCTCTACTTGGCCCTTCTCATTCAAGGCACGGTCTGACTAAGAAAACCTGACGAAGATCACAAGTCGAAGATGGACTTTGGAGCGTGTGCAACACTCGCCAAAAGGATCCCAATCGGCGAATAGGTAGAAAATTGAATAAGTCGACGAGGCACGTTCAGGATGAAACCAATAACCGGCTGCTAGGGGTCGCCAGTGGTTAAACCCGGGCAATAAAGTTAAATGCCCGTTGATTTGCTGTTCTCTCTTCGGGACTTCTTATCTTCCTCATCAGTTCTAGCCAGAACCAAGCCTCGGCTTCTTCTGTCTTTCGACTGCTGGGAAAGCAGTTCTTTGTTATCCAGGCGAATAATTGTCGCTTTTTCGTCTATACGGTAGTAAAGCTTCGTGCGTGTTGGAAGATCGACGGAATTTTTCGTGGAACTTTGCTTAACTGCAGCATCATCCGATTCCTCAACTAATCTCCTGTAACGAAAAACAATGACATTACGTAAGCAGGACTGTCCCGTATACGATACGTAGCACTTCGTTCAAAGAATCCTCTATGGGGAAAAAACAAAATTACCAAAATATATATATGGAGCATACAACGAACTCATATTACTTACGTATGACCCTGTGTATTACATAAGAGATAATTGAAGCATCAAAAGTATATTGTACGAATATATAAGTTATTAACACTAGGTTACGTTGTACGGACGTGACTACGTAGGTATCGAGATTTGGTATCGATCACTTAGGAGAACCCGAAGATATCCCGAGGGCACAGACGTCGGGCCTATTCTCTTTTTAGTGCTCCCGAAGATGACCGAAGGTGGAAATATATATATATATATATATATATATATATATAAAACCAGTGCAATTGCCAGGAGAGAGTGAGAAAGAGGCTGGTAGTTTCTATTCTATAGCTAAATAATGTTGTGGTGCCCATGAACGAGGGGCCTCTGTTTCGCGTATTAGAGTTACCGCTAAGTCCTACTAATTTCAGTAATATAAAGATTTTATAATCGTTTCCACGGTTCACTTGTTATAGCTCATCGTTTGTTCGTCTGAAAAAAAAGGTATCACTCGATGCCATTAAAAACTCGTGGCTGCCGGCTTCGTAACTTCGCCTACCCCTGATTGTCTTAAACTCGACTACTCGACACTTTCCCACAGTTCTACCGCAGTCATTCTAATAAAGCGTGTTTTTATTAATATCGGCTTGTC